>NW_010224952.1:43211-68922 GCF_000690775.1 Eurypyga helias
TTGATCAGGCATGGTGTCACTAGTCCTCCAGGAAAGACATTAAATGAAGTTTCTGACATTTGAAATCATTAATTATCATTTGGCCCTTTTCAGAAGTGAAGAGGTGCCAGTTCCATTTTGCATAGTTATTTCTTGGGCAGATTTTATTGAGTAAGAAGTCATTGAGTGAGAGGATTTTCTTCTCTGTACCGTTAAACAAGCATGTGTGCGTTAAGCAGTGGCCACAGTGACCTCTAGCCCCAGTCCTCTTAAAATTCATACCCCTTTTCATACATGAAGCCTGAATAAATTCAGTGCAGAATGGTGGCCATAGTGTGTAAGACACAATAATGTCCTCCCAAAAAGAAAAGTACTGTAGAAATTTAAGATCAGTACTTTAAAACACCCTCCTGGTCTGGACTCCTGCCTTAAACTCTATCTGAAAATAAGCAGAAGTGCCAGACACTGCCTGTTTTGCCCTGCTGCTGGCCCCTTTCCTTCAGAGCAGATTAGGAACAAATGTGGAACTCACCAGCTCGCTCAAGCACTCCAGTGAATTTAAAAGCAAACATGATGATAAAAAATCAACAGCCTTTTCATCGAGTTTTAACTCTCTCTGAGTCGTTAGTAACAATGGAGATGTATTACATAAAATAGAAATGTAATGTATAATAATTTCTTCATCCCGTTATTAAAATTCTTTGTGATGCCTCTTTATAGTTAGTAAAAGTCAAGGTAATGGGATAATTGAGGGGAACTATTCACATATTGTTGGAGGAGATGAACAAACTTTTTTCTCATTGCTATTTCCTCCTGTGAGAGAAAACACATTCCTTCTCTGATGATGTTGTGACTTTTGTCACGCGCTGCTTCGGAGTGTGTTTGTTAATTGGCACCTCTCAGATGAGCCTGTCTGTCAAAATCACATGTAGCACCTGGATGCGTAATGTAACAGAATACTCTCAATATTTGAAAGGAATTCAGATTTTAATATCATATTCTATAAATAAAGTCTCCTTGTTGATACGAGACTGACGTGATATGCCTTTAATCATAAAAATGAAAAGTCTTCTGTGCGTTTGCTTTCTAATGTTGAAACTTTCAGATCCCAAATCAAGACATAACTTAAGCCCAGGTATAAGTGCCATTGAAGTCGATGACCCCTAGGGGTATGCTTAATTTTAAGCACGTGCTTCTTAAATGCTGCAGAGAGGCTCCGCGTTTCTTAAAATCCTTAAGATTTTCTTTTCAGAATATGTTGGTGCTCTCTGTGGATTTGGGAATGTCACTATGAATGGGGATTGACTATTTGGTTTCCTTAATGTTACCTTGATCACAGTCCCGCAGCCAGATCTAGAAGAGTGCCAAGTATGGAGGTTAGGAATGGAGGTTCCCTGTATGCTGTGCACATTTATAATCCCCTTTCTTTACTTTGCAGAAAGCTAAATTTACATCCAAGAGCAAATAATCAGGCAACCAAGTTCATGGAAAAGATCACTGACATGAAAGGAAGGGATCTCTATTAGCATGTTAAGCTTCCCAGCTGAAGTACATTGTCTCTTCTCCTGTGCTGTGTTGCACATTAGTGGCTTTGCAGGGTTGCAAGGTATGCTCGAGCCTCTGCAGTAAGTAACTGAACGCAGAGAACCTCAACTAAAGCCCACTGGGGTGAGTGAAAAGGTCCGTACTGGCTGGTTTTGATCATGCCCTTGTTTTCTGTTCAGATCAAACACCTCCTGAAGTGGGAGCTGGGTTTAGGAGAAAACGTCCGGTACTTCTTGTTGAACACAGGAGTAGATTTGGGGTCCTTTTCCTGGGAGGTGGAGATGTATGCATTCTGGAAAGAGAAGTATTCCACATTTTTACAGTCGCATACACAATGTGGGAAGGCTGGAGAAGCATGTGGCTGAGCATAAAAATGAAGGATAAAGTGCTTTCCTGGCCCTGGCGAGAAAGAGTGAACACACAGAGAAATGCACACAGACAGAATGAGCCCTTTCATGCAGGGAGCCATGATTTACGGATGTGCTGACTGCATACCAAGTACAGCCGTGGAGCAAGGCGGTGCCCCTCGGGAGGCCGTGGGGGCTGACACCCAAATACCTTGAATCCTGTTTTCTTCTTTACACCGATATTGTTCCTGTGTGAATTTACTGCTGGACCAGTACATGTGTTAAGATTTAAGCCCCTTCTCATCCTCTCTTCCCTCTATTTCCAAGCTGGTGTAACAGGCTAGACGGTGGTATCAGCAGTTTGCATAGGGAGTGCTGGGCTGTCAGCATAATGTGCTTTGCTTAGGTGCGAATGACTTTGGTGGCCGAGAAATGAGCCTATTTCCTTTAGTACTGATGATCACTTGCGTTGCTATGGCCCCCGCTGGGTCCAATTCTGCTGGTTATTGCAGTGACGCCAAGGAAGAGGCAATCCCTGTGCCAGATCAAGGGGGGCCTGACTCTGATCCCATGTCCTCGGTGACAGAGTAAATGGGTTGAAGTCAATGAAGCTGTGTTGGGGTGAGAGGAGAACGGGGGGCCGAGCGTGATGGATCTGCCTGCTTAAGGAGTTTTTATGGCTCCCAGGGCTGTGATGTTTGAATGCCTCACAAACTTTTAAGACCACTCCTGTGAGAGAGGGAAACAGTGTCATCCCTGCTTAACAGCTGGGGAGCTGAGATACAGTAAGATGAAATACCTTGGCCAAGGTCGCTCTGGAAGTCTGTGACAGAGCAGGGTCTGCCAAATAAAACCTTGCCAGGTCTCCAGCTGGTATGTGGATGGCTGGGCCAGCTTTCCTCCTATCATGGGGTGAATGGGCTGTCCTTGCCTTCTGTCCCGCTCTGCCCTCACCTTCCTCCTTTTCTTGTGTTGTGGTGATGGGAGCTGCCTACCTGTGGGCCACTGAAAAGGATCAGGCGAAGCCCAGCCTCTGGGATGCTCTCCCCGGCACAGGCCAGCTGTGATCCCCCAGGCGCAGGACAGATGCCTGTTTCCCAGGAGTGTGGGAACCCAGGGTCAGCACACCACTGGACTGTTCATTACCAGGGTCTGAACTGTAGCACCTTCCCCTCTCACATTTGTATTATTTAGGGTGACTAATCATAATAACAAATTGATTAAGGTTAACTGGATAAAGTCATCTAAGTCATATTTACTGCTAAACTAACTGCCCAGGGAGGTGAATTAATGATCTTTACAGAAACCTTTTATGGTTATTTGGCCACAAGGTGCGATCTGGTTTGATCTTTTATGCAACATAAATCAGTTTAATGGTTAAATCTGTGCAGCTAGCTGTTGAATTTAAATGAGGGCTTTTTAAATGAAGTATGATGCTTTTCCACACACAGAGGGACATTGAGCAGGTGTATATTGCAATTAAATGGGAAAACTTACAATTAGATAATGTTAAGTTTGTGACACTGGCTGACAGAAATCTGGAGATTCATGATGAAGGCCCATGATAAATCTTTAATTCATGTCACTGCGGAAGGAGGAAAAATCCAAATGGTCTCAGCTGAGGTCAAAGCAGTATGGGAGAATGATGCAGGTCGTGCAGCGGATGGCTGCTACCAGCCATTCATTTTAATAGCCTTGGGTTCAAATATTCTGTTGAATCACAGATGGAAATTATTTGGTCTTAGGAAGCAGCTCTTGGCCCTTCTAGCATTTATTCTTTTGGCAATACCCAGGAAGGCCCAGCAGAGACTAGGGACCTGTTATAATAGGCAGGCTACAAATATGTCATGGGTGATGGCTTCAGACAGTGGCAGATTTTCTAAGATGGGGAAAAAGCTAAAAAGGCATTAGTAGCTCTCCTGGCCTTCCTGCACTTCAGCACTGTGCTTCTAAATCACCTGATGTAGTCATGGCCTCTCCTCCCTCAGTTGAACATCAGTGGCAACTCTCCCAAGAGTTTACTCTTTAAATGATCTTTGAGAGGTGGAGGCTGACAGATGTGTGCTAACGCATGGCAGGTCAACAAACCAGAGCTGGAAATTAAACCAGTGCTTTGGCTCCACACAGCCTTTTGTCCGAGCCACAAGGCCACGCTGCCTGACAGGTCTTCCATGAATCCTGTCTTCACCCAAGGATGGAAAAAGGGACAGACAGGACAGCTTAGCCATGAGCTGCTTCCCAGGGGATTTGCTGAACTTGGGAGCAGTCTGTTAGACATGCCTGCTTACTCAGGCCTTTCCTGAAGAAAGGGAGACGTGATTGTTGTGTTGCTTGAGCACTGGGGAGAAGTTGTTGGGAAGGCACGGAGGGGAGTGAATTGTTCTTGTTTGACTGATTTCGGAATGCTCCTGCGTTAATGTTTTACTGGTGATACAAAGAATAGGCAGAGAACCGTGGGGCAGGCAGTGAGTTGGGAGTGGGTGAAAGGATTCATGAACACTCAGGAAGGGATTGGTTCAGGCAGCCCGAGACATGTTTTCCCATTCAAGTCAAAATTGCTGATGGGGCATGGTCCTCTTAGAGTTGTCTAGTTCTTGAGGAGCAGAAGGCAGTTGACTGCTTTTCCTGTAGGGCTTGTTCCTCTTGAGTGATGGAGCTCAAATGGTTTTTGATCTGCCCAGGCCTTTTTCATGTCTGAACTCACTGGTGTGACCCGGGGGAGGCAGCACAGCTACATGCTCACAGTGTTGAGCTTGGACCTGGGGGACTTGGGTGATCCAGTTACAGCCTTTAACTCTTTTGCCAGGAGGTGTGCTTTCTGCATGTTTCCAGTCCATTTCCCAGAACAGAAAACAGATCTAGTAATGCAGAGCTCTGGGTAAATACTGCTTGTAAATAGGAGGATGAAAATGGTTAAGCATTGAGTTTACTGCTTGGAGTAATACAGTCTCTGTAGAAGGTCCACCTGTGTGCAGGATCAGGGCACATCATGGGTGCTTCTTGGTTTGTGGCTTTTCAGAGCTGCCAGACAGTTTGTGCTGAAGTTCTCTCCCAGGAAAGTCAGTAAATAATGTTTTAACACATACAGTAATCATTTACATCTTCGAAGCTCTTTGCAAACACAAGTTAATTGAAGGATCGTCATCAACCAAGAAATCACAGTTTTGTCTTTTTGATTTTTAACTTACTATGTTACAAAAAACACCTGGATGTTGTAATCAGTGCTGCACACAGAGCAAGGAAAGGAAAATGTCATAGGTTTCTTTCGCTCCTCTTTTTCTGGCCAAATCTGTGATTAATGAAGTTTTAATTCATTTTTTTCTTTATTAACTGGCACGAATCACAACAGAAGAAGAAAAAAAGAATTAGCTACTTCCTTCCAGCCTGCTTCTGCTGTGAATTTGCAGTATTGGAAATTGGGGCTCTTTGGATTCTAATGCTTTTACCTTTTTGTGCAAAACAAAATAGAGAGAACATCACAAAAATGTATTATTTTAGTGCCTTAAAAACTGAACAGGGAGGTTCAAGATAGTGCCTGAAACTACTTCAGACAATATCTTTTTGTATCGCATTAAAATGCAAGTCAGTGCATTAAGTCTCCCACCACTTTGGTGAGGTAAGTAAATATTATGATCCTATTTAACATATGCCTCGAGCTACATAAAAAGCCAAACAGAGGCTTGGCACACTTGGATGTAAATCATTAAAACTGCAGCTCCTTAAATGAAGACTGAATTCAGCACAAAGAGAGAATGTTAGGACTGGAATAAGCCTCGGCGTACAACCCATCTCCTTTATACCAAACTGTGATTTAATAGCGTAGTGACATATGAAAAACTGTACTGATGACTCTGATGGCATTTCACATTTTCACTGCCATGATCGTTTCCCTGTTTTTAAATCAAAGCTCATTGTTTCTGCTGTGCTTGGGCTGCTATAGAGGGTGATAAGCAGTCTTAGGTCTGGCTGGCTTACACTTGGCGGGGCCGTTGCCTGGAGTCCAGGTATTATATGAAACTGGTATCTCAAAACAAAGTTTGGAAACTTGCTGGGTTTCAGGTTCGGACTGTACGATGAGCAGTATAGGATTTCCACCAAAGTGCATAAGGAGGCTTGGACTCATGCAGAATTTTTTTAAAGCCCGGAGCAGGGCTGTTGTGGCAGTCTTGGAAAGTCGTTTTGTTTGGAAACAGTCTGCTTTCTGTAGAAAGACAGTCTGAGGCTGGGCGGAGAATCTAGGATGCAAATTTTATTGTTTCTTTAGTCAAGTATTGTTCTTTACCACCTCACAGAGAAATTAGCTTATTTATTTTTATTATCAGGGCTTTTCAGGATTCTGAAAATGGATGTTATGATCACTCTCTGCTGAGCCTGCACTGGTCCTTCAGTAACCTTTATCTGTGTTTCAGGATGGAAATCAAAACAGAAATCAGAGCAGCTTTGTTTCATTTCCAGGCTATTAAAGCAGGCTTGTTCATGTGGTTCTAATGTGGGGTTTACATTTGAGAAACATCGAGGTGTGGTGGCTTAATTCCGTCAGCAGAGAGAATGGTCATTATATGAAATACCTGGCTCAGCCAAAAGTTACTCAAGGAAGCATAGGTCAGCCTCTGCTCTGATTTTATGACTTGATTTTCTTGATCTGATATTTCAAGTCTGATTTTAAGAATAAGGTTGGTTCATTCTGCTGGAAGAGAGATGTAGTCACGTATCATCATAGTCTCCCAATTTAGGAAAGTCAAATGCATCTTCTCCTTTTTGTCCCAGTGCTGGAGGAAACTGAGGGGTAAGGATTGCATGGGGACTCTCTCTCCAAACACATGCAGAGTCTCAGCAGTTACGTGCGTTGGTTCTGCTTTCAGATTTACCCTGGCAGAGTTGAGCAATTAGGAATAAAAAATCGCCTTGGAGCCTGACTGTGGTACCCAAAGAAAGAGCCGGTTACTGAGCCTTCAGCATTGCTCCCAATTAAAGCTGCTATAAAACATGAAGCAGATGTTCTGTGGTGATGCAGGCATTGGTGAGAAGCAAAGCAAGTGATGGTAAATCAGCTCCGCTAGCCCAAGTGTCCACTGTCCACCTCTCCATAACTCTGCCAGATACGCTGCGGGGAGAGAGTGGGGAAGTGGTCCAAATGGTTCGGGATGTGAATGGAGCCCGCAACTGGGGAAAGGAGGTCTCTGGCTGTAGCACACCTTCATTAATTGCTGAAAAGGATGACCCACTTGACACTGCTGCTCCAAGTGCTCTGTCTTCGGTCCCACCTGGCTGCGCTGTAACTCTCCTTTTCTGCTTGTGCTGCAGGAAGGAAACAAAGCAGCATTGCCATTTTCCCAGCTTTGCCCTTGAAAAAGTGAAGGTGCTCCTTCACAGGCAGAGAGGAAAGGCCTGTAGTAAAGGCACTAGCATGGGACTTGGAGGATTTGGCTTTAATTCTTGCCTCTGCCACAGACTGCTTGTGAACACTGTGCGAATCGGTTAATCTCCATGTCCGATCAGGGCTGCAATTGTAGGATAATCCTGCCCCAGACTTTTCCTCTCTCGTCTAGTGTATGTGCTCTTCAGGACAACTGCAGTCTCGTGGGACTCCATGGGCTGCGGGGAAAAATAAAACAGTAACCCTGGCCACCCTGAACTGATTCAGGCCTGGGGCAAATGAAATTGGAGGGTGGAAGGGTGGTGCCGGCCAGGTTTGGGAGTGGGGCTGTGCCTCATGGATGCCTGCAGGAACAGGACACTCGCATCTCTTGGGAGACCTCTCACGGTTGTGCTGAAGGTTTCTGTGCTGATGCGTGCTAGAAACGAGGACTCTGCACTGTGACGTTGCAAGGCCACGTCAGCCAGGAGGGATGATGGTGCTCTGCTGATAGGAAAAGAATGTGTGTGCTGTGCAAATTCCTGTGGGTCCAGAGTCATTTCAAAGCAATAAAATTCCACTTGCAGTTCTCGTTTCATTTCCCAGACCTGGAACTTGCTTTATTTACTGGAGGTTCACAGCACTTCTATAACGTTCAGAGGAATTTAAAGGCTAAGATGGGGTTTGTGACTCTCTAGGACAGTCACCATTTGAGTTCAGCCTTGTGCTAGACACCACACCAAGAGGCTGTGGGTCCTTAAGGGGACAAGTCACCTCTATGCTGGAACCTGAAATAGTTTGTCACTAATCCCTAGGTCCTGCTGTGGCTGAATTTCAAATGGTCTGGTGATGTTAGGTCACCCTTACGTGTTGTACCTGTTGCGACATTGTGGGGGTGTCAGTAATTTGCTGTTAAACACTTCTGAAATAGAAGAAAACTCTGCAGGGCGGCTGGTCCCCAGCAAGATAAAGCAGTGCACAGAGGGTGGGAGAAATGACAACACAGAGAGATGGCCAGTGGCCAGGTTTGATGAGACAATTTTAGGAAATTGTGAGTTTGTAGAGAAGATTTCTGTTTTCTCTGACACCCTAATGATTCTTGTGGCTCAGAGGCATTTGTGTGAAGAGGCACCATGAGAACTGCTCTTCAGTTCTGCAGGAATAAATGGAAACCTTGTGCTGCTGTGTGACAGCCCTAGCCCTCCTTCTGCAAGGCAATTGCTACTTGTGAGTATCAACCCAGAAGTGGCCCAAGCACGTGCTGTGCGCTGTAGGTCCCAGCCCTGATAAAAAAGCCCTTGTGCGCGTTTGGAGGAACCTCAGGAGGGTCTGTGTGTTTGATTCAGATCTGGCATTACTTCTGTCACAGCCTCCACTGACAACATCCCTGCAGTGATGGGGCCTGAGCAGCGTGATTTACAAGAGAAGTTACTATGTTAAATACAAGTTACATAAGGAATAATTTACCCCCAGCCACAAACAATAAGGCTGCTGTAATTCCATCAAGGCTCTCCGCTGACATCAGAAACCGCCTGCCTGAAGTTTTGGTGTCTTGTTAATCTCTGCAGGCTTTATGGCAGCCGCAGCATGGGTGGCACGGGCACGCAGCCCTTCCTTCCAGCACGCAGCCCTTCCTTCCAGCACGCAGCCCTTCCAGCATGAGGCCCTGCACCTCCCAGCACAAGTCATCCCCCAGGAAAACCAATGCAGTTCCGTGGGGGGAACTACCCCCATCCCTCCATGCTCCTGGCTGGGTGCAAGTCAGCCTTGGCATGGCGCAGAGCTAACTGCCTCCTTGGGGCTTATTAACTAACTCCTCCTTGATACTCTCTGCAAAAACAGTTCTGCGGCTCCTGGTTTGCATCCAGTGAGCCCAGGGCGCGGGTAGATGTGGCAGGAGCACGCACACCTAACCTGCAGGCACGGTCGGCAGCGTGCCAGAGCAATGGCCTCGCGGGCCTGGAGAGCAGCTCTGCTGCTGGGCTTGCCGGATCCTGACATCTGGCTGCAAGTCCCACAAAGGGCTGGGAGCGCAACTACCCCGTGCGGAGAGCGGGGTGGGAGTTGCTGAGCCTGGAGCAATTTAGAGCGGGCCCTCGCGCCGCTCCCTTCCTCGGGCCTCTTGGACTGTTGGAGTGCTCGTGACCCCCTGGACCCTCTCTGGTGGGACTGTGTGCTATAACGTTTCAAGTGAGAGAGGGATGATGGAGGGGGGGGATAAAGAGGACCGAGGGAAAGGCACCTAATACGATTTCAGAAAGCCCTCTGGCAGTCCATCCGTGGGAGGCTGCCATGTATAATAAGGAAACGATTTGTCTGGGAATGATTCAGCGTGTAAAACTCTCCCTCCCTGACCTCTTCCTAAGTCCCCAGCATGGGATTGCGGGAGGGTTCCAGCAGAGGAGAGCCGATAAGGCACAATAGTTTTCATATGCTTGGAGGAGAGGTTGAAGTGTCTCTGCTGAGGCAGCGTTCTCACCACCGCACCAGGATGCGTGGGACTGCGTGGAGCCACATTTCACCTTTACCCTGTGGAGGGAGATGGATTTTGCCCTGCTTGGAGACACATTAACCATCAGGGAACTTAGCTTTTCTCCCCAGCTGCCTCCGGGCTTTTGCTTCCCACAGCCTCCCCCCAGTCTAGCGTGGCTGGCTAGACCCCACCAGCAGCTGCAGAGCTCCTTCCCCACCGATTTTCACAGGGCTACCCCTGTGCTCTGAGCTGGCCCGCTGGTATTTCCCTGAGGTTTCCACCTCTTCTGTGGGTGACCGTGGGGAGGGCTGGGGGCTGGAGCAGCTGCCCTGTGGCAGCCTGGCCATGGGAGCTGGTTTACAGCAGGGGAAATTTGTGTGTATTTTCTGGAGCTTGCTCTAGACACGAGGGTTGAATTGTTTTTGCTTCTCAGGTGCCTTGGGAGTTCCTCCTGTCCAGCACTGTAAGCCTCTACCTGACTTGCATAAATTACTACAAAACTGCTGTTTCTTAGGAACTGAACTGGGTTTATAGGTTTCCAGGCTCTCCCAACAAGTGCGCTGCATATTTCCCATTCAGCATTCCCTGTGTGCGGGGAGGAAGAGGAGAGACAGCAACAAAATAAGCTTAGCAGCGTTGAGTTTGCAAATGCTGACTTCTAAAACCGTAGCTACCTGTGTGTGCTTCCCTGGCCCCTAATATGCACCCCGACGTTTTTTGTCATTGCAGCTTTTTGCCATTGTGAAAAGCTTTATTATCTCGTGGGGTGGGATCTCCTCTTGCTGCTTGCTTTCTGCAGTTAGGTACACCAGTGCAAACGGGTATGAGGTGTGAGCGGATCAAAATGGGCAGGGATCTGTGGGTAGCCCAGGGGACTTGCAGGTCCCTGCTGCCACTGCCATATGAGGAAGGAGCAGCTTTGCTTCTGTGCAGTTCCCTTCCTGAGCAATGCAGCTGTCTCCAGCTCTAGTGTTGCTCTTTTCCTTTTTGTTAGCTGAATGTAGAGATGGCCAAGATTCCTGACCCTACAAGTTCTGGGCAGTCTAAACTCTCTGTGTGGCTGAAGGCCATGAAATACACACAGCATCCCCTGGGGAGCTGGAGGGGGAACCAAGCTAAGTCAGAGATGGGAGAAGGAACAAGCTCTGCAAAGGAGACGGTTCTGCTTCAAGATGAGGCTGGACTGGGCATGCAATGGGGCTTCAGGGTGAGAAGTTAATGACATTCATCAGCTCACCCTACAGCAGTGATTTACACTTACACCTGCTACACTGCTGGTAATGTAACCAGCTCAGCACGGGGACTTCATTTGAAGTAGTTATATGTGTGCAGCAAAAAGCTGCTGGTGGGCACCACAGGCCTGGTGAATTCACAGGGTGCAAGGCCAGGGTGAGTGGTGCACCCAGTGTTAGCCAGCAGTGAGGCCAAAGCTCAGCAGTAAAGATGTCAGAAGTTCAAACCAGTACTTAGGGTTTGTGAATTCACCTGAATGCATTGCTCTGCAGGTCCTTCAGAGATATCACCATGGACTGTGAGTGAAATACCTTCTTTCCCTGTTATTAGGTGATATCTATTAGCAGACAGCTCATTTTCTGTTCTGTTCCTGGCGGGAACATTTTGGCCAGAAGCAGTTTCCAATCTGGCAAGCAGAGCCAAAGTATTACAGGAAGAGAGAGAAGTTGAGATCCATGGAGGAAATATTTCTATTCTCTTTTCCTCGCTGGTTTGAAAATAGCCCCTAAGCAGGATATGTCAGCCAGGAACTGAATTGTCTCAAGTTGCCTGTTCATATGTATCAGCTAGTAACAAGTCCACTCTGCACTTCAGTCCCTTTTCGGATTTTGGTGGGAATTTTGGGAAAAGCAGCTTCAACTGGGATTCCTTCCTGGGCTGTGTATCTACTGGGTCTGACACTGACCGAAACCTGCTGCTGTGTGGGGTCTGTGTGTGCAATAAGCTGGCCCTTGTGAACGTCTTCTCCTAGCTGCTAATATCCAGAGACTGGTCTGAAATCTGTAGTACTTTGTCAAAAGCCTCTCAGCAGCTACAGTTTGCTGTCACCATATTTGTTACCAATATTCATGTTCAGTCCCAAGTTTGTGTGTTGTACTTTCTCCCCATAGCTGCCTGTGCATTGCAGTCTGGCAAAACCAGTAGCAGAG
This sequence comes from Eurypyga helias, assembly GCF_000690775.1. Lineage (NCBI taxonomy): Eukaryota > Metazoa > Chordata > Aves > Eurypygiformes > Eurypygidae > Eurypyga > Eurypyga helias. Next base: position 55,074 of record NW_010224952.1, read on the forward strand.
GAAAAACAGAGAGCATGGAGGAAAATCAGCGGCTAACTGTCAGCCATCATCTTCGTTGCTCTGCTATTCACTTCTGCTGTGAACAAATCACGTAACCTTTCTGTGTCTCGGTTCCTTCCTGTGTAATGAGGACAAATATTAATTTGTCTCCTAGTGACAGAGAGAGGTTGTGTTCATACTTACAAAGTGCTGTGGTAATCACAGGTATTCTGTCAGTGCCATTCATTGTTAAACTGATGTCTGAATGATCAGTGTTTCTCGATGTCTGGCCACTTGGAGCGTGGTCTGTGGGGTACGGCGTGGCCAGCTTCCTGCTGTGTCCGTGTGCTGAACATGAGACAACCGAGAAACTGCAGGTCTGTGTCGCTGGTGCTGGATGTGACACTTGGATCTGCACTGTTACTTTTTAGCCTGGTGCGTTGGTGGCACATGGAGCTGTTGTGGCAAGGACAGCGTGTAGGTCTAGGGGGAGAAAAGGCTTGGCATCTCATCACCTCCTCCAAGCAGCTTACACATTCTTCTCTCCCTCCTCATCACTCAGCCCAAGAGCATTTTTCACCACCTGCCCTATAAGCCTCCGGAATTTCTGCTCTCCACCCATGGCTTGTGATGGGATGGTCAACAAACCCATCTGCTCAGGCTCTGTGATCCTGCACCTTGGTGGCGGGGGAGGGCTAGCTCAGCAGTAATTAACAATGTACCCTTCATTAGCACCTCCACCATGACTTTTCCGAGCAGTCTGTAAATGCCACATCAGCCCTATCTTCATCTCCTTTTCCTCACTTTGCTATTGAATGAATTCTTTCAGACCTCATCCCAGAGGAGCTACTGCTTGCTCATTGATATATAAGCATTTCTTAGCCCCTGGCTTTCTCTGGTTTTCCTACCTGGAATATTATTGCTCCCCTTGCCCTATCCTCCGTAGATACTTAACACTTTACATTTCATTTATAGTCCCTGTCTGCTGTTTTCTCTCTGCATTTTGTTGTCTTGGTCTTGGTTTTTTGGTTTCCCAGTCACACTCTTTTGTACAGCAGGGCGGAGTTTGCAGTCTTTCTAAATCATCCTGTAAAGCAGAGCACAGCACAAGCTCCCAGCAGCAGCATTCTAGGTGCTGGCTAAAACATATTCCCAGGCGGCCTTCATCCTGCTGAGATCTCTTTTTTGGGTCCCTCTGTAGAACACAGTTGCAGTGCTGCAGGAGCCCTTGGTTGCATTTCCTTGAGAAAACCAGGCTGCTTCCACAGGATAGCTGTGCAACCACAAGCAAATTCTTTCCCCTCTCCTAAAAGCTTTACAGCAGCGGATCTTGCAAGAGACAGAGGGACTGGGATCTTGCGCAGAGAGGAAAGCTGGCACACTGTCACTTAACCAGGGTCACAGGAGGCAATCAGAAGCAGAACTGGGATTGGGATTTTTGCACTGGTGCCTCCAGTCATGTGCTTGGAAGGTCTTCAGCGTGTCTGATGCCTGGTTGCACGCACAGCACCTACCCTCTACCACATGCAATGGGAATTGCCACCAGGCAGGGACAGCTAACGAACTCTGATACTGGAAGAGCAGTAGGACTGAGGCATGGGTTTAGAAGAAGCCTGGGTCAACGATACATGGTACATAGCATAGTACGTGGCACAGAGGATACCTGTTGGGAAATGTCCCTTTTAGCTGACTAAAACATCAGTTACCTGCATTTGAGGTTCCTGCATGAAAGCCTCTATGTTTACAAACAGCCGAGCAGTATAAAAGTAAATTGCAGTCAGTCAGTCAGCAAGCTGTTTCCCCTCACACCCCAGTGTGGATATGAAGCATAGTGGCTTTGCACAGGGTGGGAAATCCATGTGGATCATTTTTAGGATTAATTTCTCATGGTGTGTGTAAATCCATCTCGATGTCCCCAGCTGGCCAGGTGACAAGTCACAATTGATTGTGCTTTCCTGGGCTTTGCCTCTCTGGAAACACCGCCGCAGTGGAGCAGCAAACCAGGACTACCTCTGCCCGTGTGACGCTCCCTCCTGACACCGGCTTGCCTCTCTTCTCTGCTGCATAGGGTACGTTGGGGTGTCTTGAGCATTGCAGTGCTGTGGCTGAACAAGCATTCCTCCTTGTTCCTGGAGAGACCTGGGACCTGGGCTAGACTGTTTAAGGTCACCTTGGATATATCTGATCGTTGCTGCAGTGTGTTGCTCTGACCTGCCTGTGTGTCAGTGGTCCCAAGCTGCTGGCTTGTAGGCAAGAAGCTGGGATGCTGCTGCTTGCTGTATTTTGTCTGTTGAATCTTGCTGCTGCGAGGTGTCTGGACCCAGGGAGGGATACTGCTTGGGTTTGGGAGCCATCCAGAGCATAGATTCTCTGATGATACGGCACGTGGATTCTTCCTTTTTAATCATAAATGAAACAAATCATGGAACCTGAGATGTGACGTGGGACGTGAACACTCAGCAAATCTGGATGTTCAGCTTTCGCAGCTCAAACCAGTATCCGCAGAACATAAAGGGTTAGTTATTCTAGCAGTGGCATGATTAGGTGCTATGAACACTAATGATCTAAAAAGCTCAGTTTTAGCTTAGGTGAGAATTGTTTCCAGTGTTTTCATGCCTGTTAACTTTGCAGACAGCAGGTTTCCTATAGGAGCCAGAAATCCAGGCAACTAAATGAAAAGTTACTGCAAATGCACGTAGTGTCTGACTAGAGCTGTGGTCCGTGGTGGGAAGTTAGACAAGGTGAGACTGTAAAAGGCCAGTAATTGTACACAGGAGATGGCTGTGATTGCTTTGAATGTGGAGCCATTGTCAGGAACACAGAGGGAAAAGCATAGCCTATTTGAGCACTCTTATCTCAAACTTGTGGCTAGGTGAAGTCAGGAAATGATTGGGAGGTGCTGCTGTTGTCTGTGCATTTTCACCTCTGGGATTTGTAGAAACTTGGGATTTTGTGCTGCCTTTGGCATGGCTTTGCTACCCTTTGCCAAGTCTCATTAATTAGCAGCCAGGGCGTACATGAAGGGTATGGTGTCGACCACGTAGGAATTCAAGGACCGAAAGGAGAGTTTTCTATGTTTGTTTAAAGGCACTTCAAGTTGGGGTTTTTTAATTATTATTTATTTTTGGCTCCTGAAATATAACTGCCATCCTTTAACTATTATCAGTGGCATTAGAGCTTCATGTAGTAACAGCACGCTAGGATCCATGAGAGAGTGTCAGACTGGCTTGCTGCTACATGAAAAATGTCAAATCTTGCAGCATCTCAGCTCTTGATTTTTGTCTGGTTTTTAGCACTTTGGAATTTGATGCCGTCATCTTATCAAAGGGAAAAATGTCTCAAATTAGAGCTTGCTTTAAACAGATGCTTTGCAGTCTCAAATAAGTACAATTTATAGACATAACTCGGAGAGAAATTTAAATGTTGAAGGTAGCTAAATTCACCAGATTGCTGGGATCCAGCTAAACAGATGAAGTTTTACTCCAGCTTCCCTTCACCCCTTGAGCAGACTTTTTTTTCCCCAAGGCATTCCTCTTGAATTGCTCTTATCCCTGAGCCTGTGGTCAGTCTTCTGCACTGAACAGCGGTGAGATCTCCTTGTTGTTGTGTCTCTGAGGCATCGCTGCTCCCGGTTGTGTGATGGTGTTGCACTTCATGCTTCGCCCTGTGTGTAACAGAAAACCTGAATTACGGCACGTTGAATGAAACAGTGTGTAGAGCATGGACTAAACTCTGGGGTATTTTTAGTCTTCGCTGGCCTTGTCATGGCCCTCTCTGTATTTCTCTGGGAAACAGTTTCTGAGTAGCATCATTTAGCTTGTCCCACATAACTCTGGAGTTTCCTGCCAGACTTGAGACTTCTGGGATGGCTGTTTTCCCACCGGGAATGTGCCCATTTTAGTATATAAGACCTCATGCCTTACTAATTTTGATGAGTGTTTGGGGTAGAAGGGCGATATCAGGACTAGACGTTAAGTTGTATTTGAGGGGGTAAACCCCAAAGGCCATGAGTTGAAACTGCAGCTAGGTTATGTGTATCAAACATCTGTATCCCCTTGCTCCTTCTGCAGACCAATTGGAGACAGGCTGCATTGTTGCTGTTGAGGGCTCCTGATGCACAGATATTCCCATGAAAAGGGACAAAAAGCAATGATGTCTGGTTTGTCTGTCTCTGGCAAACGAAGATGCTGTGGATGGGTGGAGGACCGAGCCAAATCACTGCCTCCATGGCAGCCACCTGAGGCCCGCAGTGGCTGACCGCTGGCTGTACTGCCAGGATGGCGGGTTGGCAGCATCCAGCTCCGCAAACATCTGGCCGCAAGTGAGGGTGTAAGGGGAGAATCATAGAACCATAGAATGGTTTGGGTTGGGGGGGACCTTAAAGACCATCTAGTTCCAACCCCCCTGCCATGGGCAGGGACACCTTCCACTAGACCAGGTTGCTCAAAGCCTCATCCAGCCTGGCCTTGAGAACGTGAGGGTGCTGGTGAGTGTGTGATGTGAGGATGCCAAGGGATTTGGAAGAGGTGTGTTGGAGGCCAGGATGCGATTACAGGGGACATAAGAGAACTGGGGTTACCGGGTTGGCCAGGTGGGGAGGGACACCCAACCTGGATCTCATGGCAGCATTATCATTACTGCTTCTTAACCAGCTTGCTAAAAATGCTGGGGTCCAAAATAAGGGCTGATGAACCTGGGGCTGGAGACATGGCCCCAGCTGCCCTCCTCAGTCTGTCGGGGCCTGTGTTTCACAGCAGAATAGGCAGAGGGACAGATAAGCCTCTGCTGCCTCCAGCTCCCGTGCAAAGCCCATCTTTGAGCTCAAATCAGGGAGGGTGATGGGCTTGAACGAGCTCTCAGGCTGCAAGCTGTGGTGCTTAAGTGCAGACACATGTTCTACTCTGCCCATTGCTTCAAGCAGCGGTAACCTCTGGCACATGGTTGAAGCAGACATCTGGGGATGTTGATACCTTAAACTGCTGTAACATGATTAGCTAGGGCTCATCTGGTTTTTGAACCTGTAGTATTCACCATTGCAATCTCCTCTTTCTTACCCTGAGCACTAAAAACTTTTTTTCTGGTGTAATGAGAAGTTCATTTAACAACATGGCTCCAGGAACTGCAGCTTTATAAAGAAGAGAAAGTTATGGGAAACTGTATAAAATCAACATGTTCTATTATATTATATAAAATTTAAGTAACACCATACTTCAGAGACAGAGAGAAGCGCTTTTATTAGCTGAGAAAACACACATGAAATTCAAGTTTTACATGCAACAGCGCAAAGGTGGGTAGCAGGACTGGGAGCAGAACTCACTTCTTCCACAGAGAAGGGAAAAAGAGAGCAGCTGAAGATCCTGAGCATGGAATTATTCCTCTGCTGGGCAAAGTGTTACATCAAGAACTAGAGCAATTTATTTTCTGCAGTCATTATACTTGCTTAGAAAAAGAGAACCTTTATATATTTTAGTTTAAAACTAATTGTTCACTTTCAAAACTACTAAGAATCTGAGGAGTGAATTTAAGAATGGCTTTTTTGAAGAAAGCACTGCTGGTCCCAAACTGAACTAAGACTGAGATTAATCACAGTCTTCTCAGCAATAGCAGGCATTTGAGAATCCATCAAGTTCATGGGAAAGTGATCTTGGAAGAGCAACAAATAAATACTGTGACCTTTTGACTCTGCTAGCCCTGGAGCTGTGGTAAGTTTGCAGTCAGGCACTTGGTTCCAGACAGGAATTTTCATTGCTTCAGTGAAGTAAATCACCATGAGGAGGAGGCCTCGCTGGCCCTGTCTGCATGGAGATATTTTCAGAGCTCTACTTCCCTGCGGGTGCGCCCTCCATCAGTGACAGTGTAAATGGGAGCTGAATGATAGATCTGCTCAGGAAGCCTGAAATACCAGCATCTTAAACCCTGTTAGCTAACACGGTACCAGAAATGCCAGTGTTATCACCATCGTGGTCTGCAGTGGTGGTTCTGGCTGAATCCCAGCAGTATGGGATAGATTTGTGCACAAGCCAGATTTTGTGAGGATGGAGGGTTCTGTAGTGCTCTACATTAGCACCATCTTGATGTGGCACATGTAGGACACGTGAGGTTCGCTATTTCTATCCACATCTCTTCATCAGTTGAAAGAAGCTGAATTAATGATGGGAAGTAAAATAGCTTTTGGAAAAATCATTGTTTTTCATGATTATTAATTTAACGATCCTTAGAAACAAATGCTTTTAAAACCTTATGTTAGGGGAGAGGAGTTTCTCTGCAATTAAATCGGCTGATTTGGGTTTTTTGGCTTTGCTTTCTGTAGCCTCGGCAAAGCTGTGTCTACCCTGGTTTGGGCTCTTGTGTCTCATGTTGTAATTACAGTTAAGCTGCAGACATTGAACCAAGTGTCACATTGCCAGACTGGATTTCAGACCTTGTGAGATCAGGCCTGGAGAGGTTTTGTTTGTCTTAGAGCCTGAAAGGTGAAAAAGTGACTAGAGGTTCTTTTTGTTTTGACATATATTTTATGGGGATGGAAGCTAATCTTATTGTTCACATTTTCAGTCTTCTTTCTCCATCTTTAGTTCCAAATGAATACTGGGAGAAGTTAAGCCTGGTTTCCTGCAGATTTGTGGTTGCTTGTGAACCCTGATGAATATAGTTAGGTCTCATATATAAGGCTATTTCCTATGTGGTTTAGTTTAATGCAGCATGAGTTCACATTCCAGCCTTTCCTGGAGCTGCTAGATCTATGTCCTCTGCAGAGCTTGTGTTGGTAAGAACACTTCTTACAGAAGTTTGTAACAACTTACTTATCCCGGAAACCTCCACTTTTCTCTGGTCTGGATTAAAAAGAGTCCATGATTTCCCAAGTTATTAGGAAGAAGAGTCAGATAAACCGCATGTTGGGTCTCATTTCCTTAGGAACAGCACTGATTTTTGTGTCCCTGTAGGAACTAGCGCTTTAAAGAAACGACCAGTCAGTGCAAGACTTGGGGTGAAATTGAGAGTTGAAAAGTGATGGTTCCTCCTCATCGGTCATCCTGCACAAGGGAATAAAGGGCCTGATTACCACTGAGACTGCTTGGGGAGGCAATACAACCAGGCTGGATGTTGTTTTGTTCTGCTTGATTGCCGCCTTCTCCATATGAGCTCAGTGTGGCATGTCCAGGGTGTCACGTGGGGAGAGTAAGAGTTTGTGCTCTCTGCAGTCATTATCAGGTTGTCTATGGACAATACGGCTAATACAGCTCTTCTCAGCATTGTAAGTCCTGCTGGGGGGTTTTCTGTGCCAACAGGCTCCTTGCAGTTGCTCACTGATAAAACTGCATGAGCAGGAGTCTATAGAGGATGCCCTGCCTTTGTCTTTGTGGTCTGTGTGGGCTCTGTCCCTACCCTCAGAAACGACCAGGCATGCCAAATATGCATTAAAATGAAGCTTTTACCTCTAATGCTGGAAAAATCAGTGCTGCTAAAAGGAGAGTCTTGCTGTTGTTGTGCCTAAGAGGCTGTTAGGGAGCAGCACATGGGACTCGGCTGTGGAGCAGTAGAAACCTTTTGAAGAAAAACACAGGCTTTGCTGTTGGCTACATAAACCTCTCCTTCCTCAACATGCACGCTCAGTGTGAACCTTTGAAATGCCCAAAATCCAACAGCTATAAACCCACTTCTCTGAAATACTTTTCCCGTCTTTTCATCCTCTCCCATCTGCCCTTTTCTTGTGTTTCTGTTCCTTTGGTGACGATAAAGACCCTCCATATTCATTCTGTAGATTCCCTCCCCCTCAGGCAGCTGGTGAAAAATCCAAATGGCATTTGATGTAAATCAGAGTCAGATTCTGCTGGGGTTTCCCCCCTTCTTTTCATGCTCTAGGCATTGGTATAATGAAGGAGAAAGCAATGATTCTTATTTAATTTACATTCTTCAAGGCAGATGCCTTTGGCATGTGTAGGGCAGGAAAAGACTGGTCAGCGTGGCAACGTATGAATGACTAAGTCAGGGCTGAGGGCCTCCTGCCTTCCCTCCGCAGATCGCCCTCACCTTCTGTACCGTTCCTTGTCCCTCTCTGTGGGCCGTGATTCATGGGCCCACCAAGAGCACAGCAGCTGCAGAGCATCCTGGTTCCAGGCATGGTGACAGCAGCTGCGGTGCTGCTCCACCACCAGCTGAGAGATGCTCCCGTAACTGGCCAGAGCGATCACTCAGTGAAAAGAGAGATCTTTTGGCTCAGGGCTGTGCCAGGGACTTCCTTGTAGTATGCACAAAAAATCCAGGCTGGAAGAGCTAGGTTGGCCTGACCTGTCCCTGTCCAAGGAGGAGTGGAGTCGAGTGCCCCATGGCGCCCTACACAGTATTTCTTCTACTCGTTTCACCATGTCAGAGCAAGTGGAAGCCACGAGCTTGGTTCTGCCCCTTGTTTTCTCTGTAAGGTGGCTACACACAGCCTGATGTTTAATGTTTCTTGCAGTGAAGTGGATACAGCTTTTCTCTGGCAGGACTGAAGGAACTGGAACTGCCTGTGCCATAGTTTGTTCCCTGGGTCCTGCTCACTGGGAGAGCTGGTGCCAGCCTTTACTCGGAGCAGATGATGTCTTACAATCAAGATGTGATTGCACTATTGGGATTTTTTTCCAAGTCGAAAATGGCTCTCCAATAATGTTAAATTTTTCATCCCTGATCATACTGTGATGGGCACGTGGTGGTTCTGCTCCCTCAGCAAAGCATCCTTTGTGATAGACAGAGGTTCACCGATTCATTTATTTGCCATTTTTTCTCTTTTTAAAAAACTCCTTAAATTCCAGTCACTGGGAAAACATTTAACTGCCTTAAGACCGCACTGTGGGTTTGAGTCTGATTTGTTGAGGCTTTGAGGCCAGACAACTTTATTAATGACAGTGGGTTCCCTTTCAGAGAAATCCTCCTTTTCAGAGAACAGCTTTCCTAAAGAGTTTCACGGCTGATTATGGACACAAATAACTAATCAGAAAAAGTTAGTGATACTCGGCGCTTGGCAAGCCCTGAGTTATTATCCAGATAATGCTGCGGCACTGTGCATTTCCAGCTGTGTTGCAGTGGCACGCAGACCTCAGCAGCTGTTGCGGAGCTCATCAAATAGCTGTTGAGCATCATCCCTGATTTGTCATAAACCTAAAGGTTCCTCTGGGGAAAAGAATGTTATCGCCTGCCACAGCCTGGCTACACTACAGCGATGCTCCGGTACTGCCGTTATCACAGGGATGCTGCTTGTTTGAATTCCGCCCCTCTCCCCTTCGCCTTTATTATTTCTCCTTTTTCTGAGAGAGTTGTGCTCAGATTATTCATAGCCTTATGCCTCTAACTGACTTGTCTGGAAATGCAGTTTGGTGTATGCTTTAGGGCTACCTGGCTTCCTTTCTTGCTAACCAGCTAAGTTTACATTTTAAAAAATACTTAGATGCCGAACAACACTGAGAGGCACAGAACAGAGGTTTTTTGTGAAGTGCTCAGGTATGTTGTCCCTACAGAGAGGAATGGAGTTTCAGCTGTAAGTTGTGGGATGGACAAAAGCTGTCTTGTGTAGGATTTTAGTGTTTGCACTTATTCTGAGTAGGAGCAAACCCAGAAAACTTCAAAACCGGAAAGGAAATGCTGAGGCCTTGTTTGGGGTTCACAGAAAAGTTTTCTTTAAAAAAATATTTATCTTTAGATGCATATATAATACAGAACATGCTGAAGCAAAACCTTATTTCAGAATATTTTATCCTTCTCAAAGTTTTCCATGTTTGATTATCCCATTTTTTAGAATTTTTCTAGTTTTCTTCCTTCTTTTCCTTTCACGCACAATTTCAGCAGAACTACTGTGAATTCCCAAATTGTTTTGGCTCAAGGAAAAAAGCTTCCAAATATTTTCTGAATACTTAGTCTTGGTGCAGCTGAAATCCTGTTTCACTATTCATGTACTTTCTAGAGACTTGAAAACTCCAGCCCATGTTCTGGTGCAGGTGTTTGCAAATGCAAGAGATCACAATTAAGTTTCTGATCCTGATGGCCAGATCACTTAAACTTTTTGTGCTTCACATGTTTGTTGATATTATGTGAACAACAGTAAAGTTGGGTTTGGGTCCTATGATTGTCTAGGCAGAGTCCAAGTTACTGCAGACCCTAATTTCAGAGTCCAGCTTTTTAACTCAGCCAACAACACCCCTTCAGGCTTTTAGCTTGGAAACACCTTGTTCAAGCCACTGCTAAGTGGCCCTTATGTTTGTATGGGAACATTATCAACAGAGACGTGAAAGTCATTCCTGGCCAAATCCCCACTTGGCTGTCTCTGAGAAACACCTCAACAGCAGTATTTTTCCTACCTAAGTTGCACTGTAATCCCAAGAGATTTGCCGTCATCAGTTCCAGGGGTACCCAAGTACTAGTGGCAGGTAAAGTGTGTATTTTCCCAGAGAATTGCCCCTTTCGTGACTGCGCTTCTTGGGAAACTTGCGTAGTCACCATGGTTGGGCTGCCAATGTTGCAGGGCCTGTGCTCTATAAATATCCTGGATGGATAGAGACACTGCAAAAAGCAAACACAGCACTTAAGTGGTAAGGATGTTTCTGTTCAGCCTGCTGGGTTTGTGCAAGTTGTCGTTGTGACTGTTTGTCACAAACAGGCTGCAAAAAGTATTTTCAGCTGCTTGAGATAAAATGGACAGAGGTGGAGGCTTTGTGTTGGCTCAAAACAGTGAGGTGCTTTCAGGCCAGAAATGTTCTTTCTGTTGCCAACCCCCAAAATACTTTTTTGGCCTCAAGGCTCATGTGTAACAGCTTATATATTAGTCCAGTAAAAGATACATGTGATCTACCATGTCTCACTATCAGTCCATTGCCTAAAATGTTACTGCAGCTAATGGTGGCTCATCTTTGATTTGTGTCCAGCGTATTTTAAGGCTGCAGAACCGTTCAGCCAGGATAGATGTCTGTCTCAGTGCTGTCCTCTGCCTGTTATTATGAATGTTTGTATTAATGACGAGCTATCCTGTAGCGTTAGTCGATTTAAATATTGAAAACAAATGTTCTCCTATTTCTCTGCCTCAGGGCTAGGAGTGATTATTTCAGCCTCTTCGGTGTGTATCATTCTGCATCTGTAAGAGGGCTCTATTCTGTAGTGAGCCCAACATATGAACTCAGTTTGCAAATTCATCTGAGATACGCTAAAATTGGCACCTAGTTTTGCAAGTACCTACACCAATAACATATCCAATGGTCTAAATACCACATTGCTTTGGAATTGTGGGGTTTTAGACTTAGCCATTTGGGTCAACATCCTTCTGTCTCTTTATTGTTTACATCTTGATGTTTCAGTGTCACCAGGATACGTTATTATGATCCTGGGATGCAAACAGCCCATCGCTGAGGGTTTTTTTTTTAGTAACTTGGCAACATTATCTGAAGCAAAGCAGGCTCTTGAAATTGGGACAGGCTGCAGTACACAGGGACAATGAAAAGTATTTGTGGTACAGAGTATTTCTTGCACATTTGAAATCTCTGTTATATCAGTCTTAATGAGTAAAGGAGTGACTGAAGCAAAAAGCAATTATTTTGCTGTTTAATGTTTCTGATAAAATTAGCATTTGCAAAAAAACACACTTAGGAATGGTATGAGTTTCCTATGATAACCTTAGCAATGTTTATAGTGCTGTTTATAAATATGTGTTTAGAGAGATATAAAGTTGTAGATCATTGACCTGATAAGCCATACTAACATTTTCAGAGCTATTTAGATGTGTCAACTGAATGTTTAGAATCAGTGCAGTACATGTAGTAAAAATTTGCATGAAAACCGCATCGATTTCAGGTGCAAAGGATGCATTTCAATGCAGAATAGATGGGCTGCTGGATTTATCTGTGTGCCAAGCCGGCAGAATTTGCCCAAGGGACTCCTTGTAGTCCTGACGTGAGATGGCACAAGGCAGAGGGAGGCATTGCATGTGGGATGTAATGAAAGACTGTGAGCTGCAGCTCCAGGGTCTGTCCTGCAAACCCCAACGAGGCAGTGTGCGACGGACTCCGTCGAACACCCTCATTTCCAGCCCTTGGCATGGGGAGACCTGCTGCCATGACTACAAGCACAGAGGAAGAAATAGATGCTACTCTTCGCGCCACCCTTGACATGGTACTAGCGATGAGTCCTCAGTGCTTTTTGGCTGCTGGATGCTGGTTTCAGCATTTGGAGGCTGCAGGGTTGGGATCTGATGAGTAGCAGAAGGCTCAGCCTCCCTAGAGCAGTGGGTCAAGGGAGAACCTACATCCCTAGTGAGTGGGCAAGGCAGAAGGAAACCAAAAAAACTCAGGACATGTTGCTATGACTTGCAGAGAATAACAGGAATGTCACAAAACTGATACTCGGGGTGGTGAAGTGACATTTATGATGGAGGGTCTCAGGGTATCCAGGTCATTTTGAACATTTTGTTTCATCAGGCCGATGTCCAGAACTTTTTGATTCCTGCAATCTGGAGCTCATTAAGTGCATGACACATGGAAAGCTGTGTTTGCCTCTTAATAATGCAATACGGGGGAAAACAAGCTCTTAACCCTATTTTCTGTGGGACACCTATTGCATTCCAAATTCAGTCAGTTTTATATATGTGCACTTGAACGCTTGCACGTATGTCTCACCGTGTTCGAGTGGGGATTTGGAAGTCACGCTCTGTGCAAAAATCTCCCTGAGTCACCGGCCCTTGGTTGAAGGCAGAAGGACAAAATACATAAACCGCAGTGCTTCATCCACCTGTCATGGCCCGAGAGATGGAAGTGCCCCCTTACTGCCAATGTTACAAATGGGTATTTCTCCAGAGGGAGATATTGAGGGATGCAGTGCATTTAGGAGTTTGTTGTTGTCTGCTTCAAAGTGAGGAGAGAATCAATAATTTGTTAGGCTGTGAGCTGACATCTTGTCTGAGTGCCAGCGCCAGTGCCCTCCAGGATAAGCTGCCCAAGTGACTGAGGGAGCAAAGCAGGATGTAAATTCCACAAGTCATTTTCCCAAAGCTCTTACATGGGAAACCTTTAGAAGCCTCTCGGTAAGGGCAAAATCCTTCCAGGCTTAATTCTTGTTTGAGCAAAATTCCTTCTGAGGTCAGTAGACCTAATCCTGAAGTCTTATCGCTTGTTTACCTCGATTGGATTTGAGTGTGTGTGTGTGGAACAGAGAGAGGGTCTCGGGACAGGGTGCTGGAAATGCTTTCCTTGGGAGGCTGGACGAAGCCTTGCCAGGCTTAGGCCCTGTAGAAATGCGTGCACATGTGAAAAGAAGGCTTGCTTCAATAAACCCAAACTTTGCTTCTTGCTTTCTCAGCAGTAGTAGAAAGAGCAGGTGAGAATGCCTCTTTCCTGTGGGGGCTCTTTGGTGCCTGGGGGTGGCCCAGACCCGTCTCTCAGGGGTGGTACAGCTCACACTTGCACATAGGTTCTTCAGAGGTGGTTTGTACCTGAGACCTTCCTTCTTTCACATCCTGGAGGAATAAAAAAGGGGCTGGCAACCCCCTTATCTTTTTAATTGCAACACAGTCCATCAGTGCTAAATCGTGTCAAATGTAGAAGCAAATGAGAGCTGGGACGTGGGTTTCTGTTACCCTCAAGCTCTGGGTTTGCTGTGTGGTGCTGGCGAAAGAGGCTTGCAGGGGACTTCAAGACAAGTCTTGGCTCTGTTTGCCCCATGTGCTGTTGCAGCAAAACTGCATAAAAGGCCCCATATCCCTGCGTGCAAGTGATGGCATGCCAACTCTTTTTATTTTCCCCTCCGTCTCCCTGCAAGTTGCAGTGTATCTCCTCTGTAACGGACTCAGCCTTTATTAGCCAAAGATCATGCCTCTTTATTAACCTTCCAATAAGGCTACATCAGCTGAGTAAAACAC
>NW_010224952.1:68955-164807 GCF_000690775.1 Eurypyga helias
GTCACACAGCTGTGTGCAGTGCAGGAAGTGGAGCTGCTGCATTTTGCTTTTTGTTTGGTTTGAGGCTTTTGGCTCAACAAAAAAAAAAGAGAGATGGAAATCGTTCTTCTTTTCTGCTTTCTGGTGGGTGACGTAAATGGCTGTGTAAAATTGGCTCTAGAAAATATAATCAGAAAAATATATAGGCTATTGCATTGTTTTTATGAATCCCAGGTCATGGTACAGGGGCGATTCCATGGTAGAGTTTCATTAAAAGTAAAGGAGAAACACTAAAAGCTCTGCTGCTGATCCAGGAAAAGTAAAACTTCGTCAAGCCAAGTAACACTGGGCCATCTTGTACTTTGTTCCCTGCTGTTTATCTAAAGCACATTTCTTACGTTCGATAGATTTCTACTTCTGGGAGTTTATATCTCCATGAGTTTAAGAGCCTTTGACTAATTAAGAGCAGAGAGATTTTCACCGGACTGCCACAACCCCACTAAAAGAATAATTTCCAAGTGTTCTGCTCTCTGGGGGCATCTGAGGCCAGAATTATAAATAAATAAGTGCCTGGGTACATATACATACATATTTTGATGTTCAATTTATATTTATATCCATATTTGTTTAAAAAAGCCTTAGCAATGAGCACCTTCAGAGGGCAGAATGTACATACTGTGACACAGTCTTCCAGGTGGGTCTCCGTTGTGTTAGGAGCTGTTTGCAAATTAATCATGTAAGAAATGTGGGAGGTTTGATCCGCCGGGTGAAGAAGAGTGCGTGTGTGTCTGAGCGCGTGTGCACGCATGCAGACAGCGACTGTGAGGGATGCCTGTGCTTAAACTGATCAGACAAGTTTTATTACTTCTGTCCATTGATGCTGGTTTGAAATATGGCAGCCTGGGCCTATTAAGGTAGCTCAGAAATGCCTTTCCAAATGGCTTTTGGGCCCTGGTTCCCACACTCATTTACTTCCTTGATTCACTTCAAAATCTGCTCCCCTCAGCATTTGCTGCATTTGTTCACACAGATGCATTGAAAAATAGATCATTACCCAGCGCTTTTCTGTAACAAAAGGTGGGTTTAGGTCCAGATCCAGAGGAACACATACAGGAAAAGGTCACAACTGCGGAAATGACTGTGTGAAATTCATGTGAGAAGTGAGAAGGTAGTATGCACGTGAAAGAATACAGCTGAGTTCAAAAAATACACAAATGAAGGGAGAGGTGATTCAACAGAAACTCACGGTTGCCTTAACCTCGCTGGTGTTGGACGGTGCCTGCCCCCACAACAAATCCCAAATGCCAAAGTTCAAGATTGAGATTCAGAAAAACAGAAGTTCTTCACTTCATCCCTGTTTGGCAGCATGATCCGGTGCCTGCTGCACCACTGTGAACTCGGTTGCCAACTCTCACAAGGCTTGGGGCAGCACTAGGCCCCCTCGGGTTTTTAATGGTAGGTAATTCCATGTATAGATGTTTGCAGTGCCATAGGGACCGAGTCTGGTCTGCACCAGAGCCTTCAGCAACCAACCCGAGTGATGCAAAATGAAAGGAGTCAGGGAAAGAAGGATTGTTTCCTGGAAGTAAACAAAACACCTCTCATTTTAGTGTGATATTGAGAAGAACAATATTGCTCACAAGGCCCAAAGGTTGAAAAACAGCTTTGTCAGGATAAGAGAATTTACAAATCTGTTATTATGCTGTTGCTAATATCACACCCATACAACCATGCGCCAAGATCCTGCTCGTCAGAAACCAGTCTCCAAAGAAAGACCACAACATTGAAGGAGATACAGGAGAGGGAATAAATTTAGCCAGTTTCATCTAAAGAAATGTTTAATGGCAAGATGATCATCTTAAGGGTCATTTAATACCGGGAAAACGAAATGACACATAACACAAGTAGTAACACAAAGAACAATGAATTCAATTTAATAAAGGGCAAATTCGAATTGGAAATGAGGCTAAACTTTTAGATGGTTAAGGGCAGCAGAAAGGGAAATCGTTTGCTTAATGAGGTATTTGTGACAAACTAGGTAGAAATATTCTGGTTTCCAAATTCAGCAAGCGTGGAGTTGAATCTTTCCTGCCTGATGCAGTGGGTTCGGCCAGGGAGCCCAGTGGTGTTTTGTCAGCCTTGTCCATCATGACCATTAGTTGCATTAATAATCCGTATTTGAATAAAGGCACTACAGCATCGGTACACGTGGAAAATCTTTCTTTCATCTCTAACACTGAAGAAAGAAATTTGTTTTTTTGTGGCTTCACTATTTAAAAAAAAAAAAAATAAAGTGTGCTGTGGCTGTAGGAGCTGAGATTTGCAGGCAGCATGGAGATTGTACAGCCTCCGCGCTTGTGTCTGCTCAGAACCGTGCTACGGAAGGGCTGGCCGGGATTCTTCCTGGGGTTGTGTGGGACTTGGGTACTCCACTCTTCACTCTGCTGTGGAGACAACTGGACACCACAGAAGCATCTGTTCAAAATCCTACTCTTCTATTCCACTTCCACTGTTTCCTTGAAGCAGAGCTGACCTGATGGCTGTTAGTAATGCAACGGTTGGTCTTAATTAACCACCTACAGGTCTCGCTGCTCCAAATGGGCTCTTAATCTCCTGCTTGCTACAGCACTTCTTAGGAGCCTGTCTGAAAACAGCCTTCTATCTGTGTTGCCAAGGCAGCTTTATGAAAAAAAGACTACGAATACATACTGCCAGAACCTCACATCTGAGTAAAAGTGGACCAAACATATTTCCAGTGTAAACTTACTGGAATTAGTGAACAGTGCAAGAACCGATACTGATATTTAAGTCGGTGATTCTAATATGATGAAGACAAGTGATTAACAAAAATGTTTATCTCTGTGGCACAGCTGCACAGCTGATATTTCTTGCTTTATTTTAAATATATTGGTGGACACAAAAGGACTTAATTAAGGAGATTTCATAGGGATCCCAGTTAACAGCTAATGATCACCAACTAGCGAGTTTTGCAGTGTCTGAAAATGAAACTGAATGATAGTATTCGGTGCATGGAAATGGCTCATATTGTCCAACACAGCTGATGATCACTGTGTTTAAGTAACAGAATCCTCATAAGGATTTGAGCTGTTCAAAAATTAACGCGATTTTTCCAGAACCTTGATAATGATCAGGAAGTGAATGTAAAACTGTGATCTCATGTCATTTGGAAAGTAAATGGAATAATCTGATGGGCAGAGCTTGCTAGGGATCTAACTGTACATCGGAAAAAAAAAAAAATCTTAAGGCACTGGTCTCTGCCAGCAGCAATGAAAGTGGAGAAGACACTAGATTTTATTCTGTAATTTAGCTGAGATGCAAATGGGTGGTGTCCCAAAGAGAAATAAAGCAGTGTTGCTTTTTGGGAGGAAAATAGGTCAGCCTAAGTAGTAGCATGGGTTGTTACATGCTACTATAGATGTGTCTGTTGGACAGCTGGTTGGAAAATTAATTTATTACTGTAAAAACATTGTTTTTCTAGAAATCTTTAAGCTTTGAGATTTTCTTTAGAAAAATTGAAAATTATCACGTTTCCAGCTACCAGAAGTTTTCAGATGGAAACCTGGTTCCTGGTCAAGACTTTTCCCCCAGTGCAAACACATAGACGCATGCAGAAGTAGCTGTCTTTACTGATGTGGATGCTGCTTCCTCTATAGCAGAAATGAATCCTGGTTTTGCAACCTATCCTGTTCTGCCTCTTGGTTCTATACATCCCTTACTGGATATACTGTCCACCTCAGCTGCTACCTCCTTATTCCAATGTTGAGTTTCTAAATCTTCGTTTCTAAGTTTCTGTTCCAGGTGTAAGTCTGTAAGGTGCTGGGAGGGCTTGTCATCCCAATTGCTCTCAGATCCCTACTCTTTGCAGATGAGCTGGAGATTAGTAATAAAGTGTGATGTTCAGTGAAAGCAGTGGCAGCAGTTGCACTGGCAGTAAATGGCAAAGAAGTAAGCTGTAAATGCTGAGGAAAGTAGATGCAAATTATCAAGAGTAAGTGCAAGCCATTTTTCTGAAATAACTCAGTCTTTTTGGCTGGGGTCAGAGAATGACAATCACGGATTTAATCCATCCCTCATATGAGTCAATGAAGCTGTTGAATAATAACCCATAGAATTTATACTGGTAGAGTTGTTCCAGGACCCTAGGAAAGGTAATGCTCCCTGGGTGTTTTGTGGGAATATTTTTTGGACCCGTATAGCACATTACCAGTGTTCATCAGCTAATACGTAGTGCTTACTGGACTCAGCTGTGTAACTGGGGAAGTTATGTTGTCAGCAGGCGGTAAGAGAAAATGATCTGTTGGTTCCTTCTTGCCTTCACTTCTCTGAATAACGGTCCTAGATGCCCCTGTGAGTGCCTGCAAGCACGTGCATTTGCCCTGAGCAAAGGCAGTACAGAGCTGCAGAAAGCTGTGTCGCTGGCATTAAAGTGTGGCTTCATGCAGGCAGTCCTCGGTCTCGTTACAAGGTGAAAGCACAGATGTTTCAGAATTTAGTGGGGTATTTTATATAGTTTGGGCAGGCTGGTGTCGTGTCATTAGAAAGCAGATTTGGTTGGGAATGTGCTAGTAGTTGCAGGTCACTGTTTAAGATACAGAGCTATTCATCTCTCTTGAGTAGCCAGTAGCTTTGTGGCTTAGACTTTCAGATGGGAAGACAAATGTTAGAGGGTCTGGTTAAATTAGGCAGCGTGGAGATTTAAACTTCAGTCTTTATGCTGGGGCAATGGGCTGCTCCGTGGGGTGCACATGCCAGGTGGTCTTTCATATCATTTTTATCTCCATGGGCAATGGGAGAAGCTTTGTGGGATGGGAAAATTCTTTCCTTAGTTGTTAAACGAAGGACTTCTTTCCAGCATCTTCCCTCCTTTAAGTAGGTGTCAGTTGCCTTTTTTTCATTAGATACCATAGACTAATTCCTGTCTCTGCTCTGGGTCTGTAGTTTAACGGAGTAGTTCATCATCAAGGGAAAACAAGTCTTTCTTTATAACTGGTTCTCTTCATTTTATCTCTGCTTGTCAGTGTCTGGCAGATTCTCCATCCTTTACGCCGTTCCTCTTCAGCTCACTACCAGAGCCGTCATTAGCTCTGCATATAGGGCAGGCTGGGGGATTTCACCGCATCTCTGAAGTTTGGTTTCCTCTTTCTTGGGTTTTCTTTGAACTCTATTTTCTTTATAGGTGAAAAAGGCTGGGTTCTGCTCTGAATCTGGTCTTTGCTTTGTTCTTAACACTTGCAGTTATGACTGGACTGGACTGACCTAAAGTGGTGCTGTAACTGTGCCTAACATTTCTGTTTGGAAAAGCATTTATGATGTTGGCATGTGTATCTCATTTTGTTAAGTTTACTTGCAGTGTTACAACAATCTGAGGAGATTTATAATTGCTTGTTTTGTAATACAGCCACAAAGAATTAAGTAGAGGCTTTATAAGTAATCTCTCTTTTCCTCTAGCCAAAGAAACACTGTCATATTTTCACATATCAACTTATTTAGGGTCAAAGTTTGGCTTCTCTCTGTGTTTGATAGGCATATATAAGCTGCATCTGAGTAGTTCACAGAGGAATTTGGTACTTTGATTTTTAAATGCAGTGCCAAACTTGTGGAGGAACAGCATAGCTTGATTAGAATGAAACCCATCTAACAATAAGAGGTGTGTTTTCAGCAAAAATTAGTACAAAAAGAGGCTACGACTTAGGAAACCAATTGCAATTAAAATTATAACTGAGTTGATGCTGGAGATGGATAACCGCTCGCTTTAGACATTTGCTAGCTAAGCAGAAACTCAGAAAGTGTTTTCTGAGAGCAGAGATAGGGAGGAAAGATGGCTTTATGTTTAAGACTCTACACTGGGACTCAGAAAACTGACTTCAGTTTCTTTCCTGGCTGCCTCACAGGACGCCTCTGTAGTCTTGGGGATGATTACAAACCTTTTACCATATGTTTATGCTGCATGTAGCGATCTGGAGTGCTCATTTTAGTTGGGCTTCCTGAAATTCTAGCCTACCAAATAATATTTACTCATTAGTCTCTACCAGAAAGTAAACAAACGGTCTTTGGAAAAATTAAACGGAGTCACGTTTACACTGAGTAGGGATTCTGTGGCCTGATCAGTGATGGATGAAAAGTGGGGCCGTTGGAGATGATGACTATATCAGACTCGATGCTCAGGCCAGGCATGGGATCACTTCAGTTGTTTCAGTGTTGGGAGGAGGGAGGAGGGGAGGTGATGCTGACCATGAAGGCTGTGAGCTATTTCCCCAACATCTTAGTCACATAGCTCAGGAAAGAGGAAGGACCTGACAAAAGCAGAGAGAGCCTTCCTCAAAGAGGACTTTATGACTTCATTATTGTATCAGCCAAATGCAGGCACACTTCTTCTTTAGTGAAGGAAAAAAAATGACCTTTTTTTTTTTTTTTTCAGATAAATCACCTACAAATACGCTTATGAGAAAAATAGAAGGAGGAAGGCCAAAGAGGCATGCCAGAGAAGGAAGTTTACAGAGTCCAAGGGGTTCAGAGAAGACTGCAGTGGGACTGCCTCTGAGAGGGAGCATTTACATCACTAATTCTTGACGGGTTTGCCTTCTGGGACTCCGACCTTGGACTGCTGCCGGGACATTCGTCTTGGACTTGGATGCTGGGCTGGTGAGTTAGTGATGGAATGACACGTCTCTGTTGTGCTGAAACATGATGTTTTCAGATTGCTTAGCATGAGGGGTTTTGGTCTCTGATCATTCTGGTTTTCCTGCTCCAGTGATGAGAGGATGTGTCAGATAGTTAAAGCACAGATCTGGGAGCTGGAAGACTTGGCCTCTGTTTCTGAGGCTGCCATGGCCTATTTGTGATTTTGGACAAGGCAAGGAATGACAGATGTTAGATGCAGGGTTTTCCAAATGGCTCAGGTCTCTCTTAACTCTGCTGTCATTGGACTCACTGGGACTTTCTCCCTTGACTTTGTTGGGAACAAGGACTTTATATTTCAGAATGTGAAGTAGGTAGGTTTCTGTAATCATTTGGATACAAAAAATGTATGTCTGCTGCAGTGCAGGGAACTGATGCAACTTTTGCAGATGCTGTTCAGTGGGCGGGAGAAGCACAGTGTAACTGAAAAGGTAGGTCACATTCCAGCCCTAGTTACACCATTTCGAATCCAAAATAATGTTGTTGGCATGTTTAGCTGGAATCCGTTACGTTAATACCTAATACTTCACAGACCCTCAGTACTGGCACAAGGGATGCAGTATGGGCAGGGGAACGGTGAAGGGAAATGGATTAGTTTGGTCCTAGAATATATCCCAGACTCAGCAATAGCATTTTAAGGGGTTAGCTTTGTAATATTGCATTTCCACTGTAGCGTTACAAGATACTATTTAGAGATTGTGCCCAGTTTGTGCTCTCTGAAACTAGGAAAAGTTTCCCCTTCGGAAAGGCTGGAGCTTCCGTTTGGAAAACAGAAAAGCATTTTTAAGTTCCTTATGGAAAACTATTTTTTTTGTTTTGAAATAAATACAAAATGTATCTCTCTGGTTTTGTAGAATGATCAACCCAACAAAGAATTTGCCAGAAAAACCAATCTGGTCCCATCCTGGTGATTCATTTCCCTTTTGACTGTTTGGCACAGAGAAGTGGGTCCCCACACAGTTGTTCAGGGAAAGTGGCAGTATCGGTACTGCAGGCAGCTCCCAGCCTGCTAGTCCTCTCAAAAAGAGGAGGTGTGAAAGAGGCATCAGGCATTGATCAGGTGGTACCATTTGTAGAGAACAGGCTGAAGAAGGGTGTTCAGTAAATCTCAGAAATCCCAGTTAAACACAGTTTGTTTGCAGGTTACTGTATTGAGCATAGGTTTGGTCATCTGACAAGGGAGGACAGGACCATATGACCTAATCCTGCTGCTGGAAAAAGATACACAGCCAGAGGGACCAAGTGCCTCTGTCCCTGTAGAAAAAGGAACAGTTGTGTCCCCCTTAAGCTCTGGAGGCCTGCTCAGGCAAGTCCCTCCTGTACTGCCAGCAGTCTGGAGGCTGAGGAATGTTGTCTTAGTGAGAGCTGGTTGACTGCTTATCAGGGATCCTAGAAGCCCTGTGAGTTTGATCTTAAAATCTGCTTGGTCTTCACGTACTTTGGTTTATGGCATGGCTGCTGCAAGGTGGGGGTTGCTGGCCTGGAGCTGTCAGCGCTGTGGGAGCGCAGGCCCTGTTAGCTGTTCCTCTGGCATCCTGCAGCATGAGTCGGCGGGGAGCTGTGCAGGGTGTGGATAGAGACCAGCAAGACAAGCTTGGTCCCCTCACGCCTCATTTTTGATAACCCTGGTGAAACCAAAAGACTGGACATATCAATGCTGACAAATCAAGCTTTACTGTCGGAAGAGAGTTGTGTTGGGAATTTCCTGAGCAGATCTACTTACTGCGCCCTGGGTCTGGTTTAGAGACGATTGCAAAGAGTGAACTTTGCTTAATGGGTTTTACTTCCCTGATCTTCGTTGCCCGGAATGGTGCTCAGCAGCTGTACACTTTGGAGGAGGAAAGGCATTTTCTTTCAGTAAAGATGTTTGCAGTTACTTCCTGTCTCCCCTTCAACTCTTTCCATATTCTTGTTTTCAATGCTAATGAAAATCATGACTATATGCCAAAAAGATCCTCTGTCCCTTAAAATTTCTCTGGGTCTTTGACTTATCCAATCATCTAAATTTATCGGTGTTAAAGAAAAGTGTGCAGCTTGGTGCAGCCAGCCAGGCCACTTGGTCTGGCTCCATGACTTACTGGGTATCACAGCATGCATATGGTGTGGGATTATGTTCTGTCCTCAGGTGCCCAACACGCATACGCCCGGTGATCAAACTGAGTTTGGGATGAATGTCGGCTACGCTGGAAAACTATTTCCAAACAGCTCTATGTTTAATTTAGACCTTTTAGGATCAAATGTTCATTTCCAGTATAAATCCACTGAAGGAAGGAGTTTACTGAGATGCACACCTCCTGAAAGCAAAATCTACACCTAAATCATAGAGTCATAGAATGGTTTGGGTTGGAAGGGACCTTAAAGATCATCTAGTTGCAACCCCCTTGCCATGGCCAGGGACACCTAGACCAGGTTGCTCAAAATGTTATCTTCAAGCAGTATCCCGAGCCCTGCCTCTGTCATCTTCCATGTATATATATGCTTTTGGTGACAGCCTTAAATTGATAGTCATGGCTGTGATTGGAATAGGTAGGAATGAAAATAGTGCCCGACTCCATGGTGTTCTCAGTAGAACCCTCACCAGCAATGGGGACTCGTGCTTGGGAGGGACTGGCCCATATGTTGGGGTTCCTCCCTTCCCCCAGTGCCACTGGCTTGCTGTAAAATCCTTTGCAAATCACTCACCTTCTCTGGAGTTTTGCTTTTGTGAAGCAGGAACAATGATTCCTTTCAGCTGCACCTCCGCAGCAGTGATTGAGCGGGGCTAACAAGCGGTAATGCAGTCTTCAGGGAGCGGCAGCGCTGAAGCTACTCCAGCGAGTGTTTTGTACGACGAGAAGAATGGATCCTTAAAATATTTAATCACAATCTCTGGGTATATGTACCCCACTTCTGCATTAAATACTCCTAGTGATTTAGGGCTTTATTATGGCTTTCCCTCTTGTTTATCTCATGTTCTCATCAACAGGAATTTCACTTTAGACCACGGTAAAGCTCTTTACCCATACTTTTACTGGCTATGCTTGTTAAGAAATCATCTGCATACTTTTATTTTTAAATAGTGACCCCGTTCTCACTTTCTGAACTATCTTGACTTTTTTTTAAAGGGAAGCCATAATGAATTTCCATATGGGCTATACCTTGTAAAAAGATTATCTCCATTTATTCTTTTTATAAACTTTTCAGGAGGGAAGGCACTGTCCCAATGCACAGAAGCAATTTTTCTTTTCAATGGATCCTGTGACTCAAATCTAAACCTTTGCTCTCAGAGGAACACTTTTCAAATGTTTACTTACTGCTTGATTCCTGATAGGCAGTCTGGAAAAAAAACAGATGAGGTGTTGCTCCTGAAAGTTATACTGCTTTATATTGTTTGAAAGGCAGAGATTGAACTGATTTGTCTAGCAGCTTGCCTTTGCTCAACTGGGGGAAAAGCTTTTATCAACAGTCCAGTAAAAGTGTTTTATATATATACATAAAAAATCATACAACATTTATATAAAGCCTCTCATCTTGATGGCTCCAGAGTAGTTGACAAATTTGTCAAGTAATTTGTCAACTATTTTCCTCAAAAGTTATCTCTTACTCCAGCACAAGAATTGAGGTTATTTCTATGTAGGATGAAATTATTCTTGCTACTAATAGCTTTTTAAAGTAATCATCAGACTGGTAATGCATGCATTACAAATTTTTAATCTAAGAATTTTGGAAACTCTTTCCTGGTCATCTAAGGGGATTTAATTAAACATGAAGCCACCTTCTCGTTCTAGTGAGGCCAGGGGGAACTAGTGCACGAGGTGTGCTGAGCAATAGAGGATCCGTGCTGCATGTGTGCTTTGGGTAACTGGAGGAAAAAAAGGGTAAATAATACAGCACTGAAGACAACACCAAGGTCTTAGATCCCCTTCTGACTGTCACTTGGTGATAAGTTCCTGTTCTGGGGCACAGCTGGAGCGGATTGCTGTGGATGGGTCAAAACTGCACAAGCCGATGGGGATGCCTGCTCCTCTCTGGTACCCCTGGGCTCATCCCAGGCTTAGAGAGGAGCCTCTGTGCCAAGAGTGGGTTTTCCTCCCAGGGCTGGTGATGTTCCTCACAGCAACTTGCCCTTCAACTCACTGGTGACACCAGAACCCTCTGTGGCCAGTGTTTCCATATTAGCCATTTATATGAGCATCATTGGGCTCTTCTGGAAGAACTCTGCGTTCACACATCCCACATGCATACACACTCTGCATGTGTAAGGCTTCATCAGAGGATCCTCTTGGCTGCTGAAGCTTTCCCTCGTGCATGTCGTTGGCTGCCTCGTGAGCAAACACGTTGCAAGGTGACTGTGGGTTTCGTGATGGGATCCACAGCGTGAGTGTGTTAATGGAGTCAAGTGCTGTTTATTGGCTCCAGTGAATTTCACTGCCCTTGGCGCGGTCGTGCTTCCTGTACGAAACTTGGCTGAAGGAGGCAGAACTGCAAGACATCATCTCAAATTCCAGCTGGGATGCGTAACTTGGCTACATGACACTCTCCCCTCTTTGCCCCCCTTAGCCACTTCCCATGTTAAATAGTTTCTCAGGACTCAAGGGGGAAGGGGAAGATAAACTCCTGGCCAGTGATTCTGATAAGTAGAAGAATTGTGTAAATAAATTAGCCATGATTAATAGTAAGAAATTGTCACTTGTCTCACTTGCCTGCAAGTTGTAGCTTGCTGAAATGACAGTCCTTGTCTTGCTGTTGGGGGGTTGGGATGCAGTGGGAGAATGCTGGGGGTAGGGATTTATTCTACATATATTTTCAATTTGAAAAAAAGAAGTGTGATTTATTTTCTTTTGCTGCAGCCTGCTCCCAATTTTCAGTTTACGTTAATAGCTGTGGGAACAGCAGTTCTTATTGCCATGTACTTTAGCTATTAACACTGTGTCTGGTTTGACAGTACATCTCTTAATTTTTTTTTTTTATTCCCTTGTGATCATAAAATATGTATCAGCCTTCCTTTTTAATCTCCTTTGGCATGTCCAGCTCGTTAATTTGCATCTTTCTTTCCTCCTTTAGAATTTGATTTTTTTAACATCATATACTTAACCAGAAGCAGCAAACCAACTCTCTATTAAAACTTTTTTTTTCTTTTTAAATTAGAAATTGGTTTGAATTCATGTTTAATGAAATAATTTCTCCAGGAACCCCTAACAGCTTTCTACCCTAAATGTTTGCTTCATTGATATTTTAATTGCTGTAATAATCAGCATTCTGAATAAGAGGTCTTTCCCCTAGCTCAGTAAAGCCGTGCTGGCTGAGTAAAGCATGTCTGTGATTTATGTGCAGATAAACAGCTTTGGATCCTGTCCAATCACTTCATCAGTTTTAATTCGGCTGCCTAATCAGTAGCAAACAGGAGGGTTGTTTTCGGTTGGTTTTTGCTTTGTTTTGTTTTTAATGGGGTGGGGGTGTCAACGCAGGGTTTGGCAGGTTCCCCAGAATGGCACAGATAGCTCCCCATTTCTCATCATGTTCGTATCAAAGTCAGCTCTAACTTTCTGAAAGAGTTTATAAGGAGGGGATGAGATGCCAAGACCTGCCGTTGGGCTTTCATGGGTATCCAAGGAGCCGTACAGATATGTGGTCAGGACAAGTCTGCTCTTATCTCATGTTTTAAAGGGCATCCCTCAGATGCCTGAGAAAAGTGGAAAAGGCTCATACAGAAGCAGATTTTATTTCCTGTGAGTGTTTAGGGGTTGATGCCCTCAAAATTATTTTCCCAGCAATCATGTTGCTGCTGTTGCAGTTTGGGGATGGAGATCTTGGCCCGGATGGGATGCGGGAGGCAGAGGTGACCGGTGCCTGCGGGTGCAGCTGTGTGGGGACAGTGTAGCCCGCTCTTGCCTTTGCAGCTCCAGCTTACAGGTAGCTGTTACGCCTCATCCTTGTGCACAGTGCTCTAAAGGCTGGGGGGGTCCAGGTGACCCCAGTCTGAGGCTCTTCTAACTTAAGGCTCGTGACTGGAGTTCTTGACCTCATTTTTGCCTACAATAACCCAAGCAAATGCCTGTTCAGGTTAAAACACTGGGTCATTTACATTATTATCTACTAGTGCCATGTGTCCAGAGGTGAAGTGTTCTCTGATTTATAAGCAGCCTCTGAAGGATTATGGAGAGCAACCCGGTTTTGGTCATCAGATCTAGGGCAAGCAATACCATCTGTAATAATAAAGCTTACCTAAAGAGCTTAGCGTGGTTTGAGTAGTAAACTGGCTGGGTGTCTCTGACCCTTGTCAGCTACCCTGGCTGTCCTTCATTTCAGCGAGTAGCTCTGCCTGGCCCTTTCCCTTACACTGGGAGACTGCAAGTGAGATTAGTAGCTGTTCTGTATCTAATTTTTCCTGTTTCATAGCAGCCTTTGCTGTGTAAGCAAGCAGCAGGCTTGGAAAGCATACTAGGCTGGCTGGCCACCCCTGGACTGTTTAGGAAACAGGTTAATTTGGAAGGAGAAGACATTGGATTACTACTGTATCTTCTTGAGGTTTTACATCATAACCCAGATGACACCTATCACCTTTTTTTCTATTTGACATTAAAACACCACAGCTCTGTGTTTCACTGTTACCAAGAAGAACCCAACCAGAGCTGCTAAATTCAAACTTTTTGGCTCAGCCTTAATTCCCTGCACACGCCCATAGCTGCAGGGGCTTTAAATAGAGATTTGAATCATAATGAAATTCAGAGAATTAGGCTGGGCTGGAGGGAAGGGCAGTAGACTGGGTTTGTGGCATTTTGGGATGAGTTCTCAGTGCAGATGTGCGTGTCCCAAGGGACCTTGGGCGAGGTGTTTAATCCATCTGCTGTCTTGGGTTTTTTATAGCTTGCAAAAGGGCAGTGACACCTCCCTGCCTTAGACTGGGGATGAAAAGAGGATAAACCCCATTAATGAAGAGAAGACATCCAGATCCTGTGGTGGTACCACTCCCCCTCTGCCATGGCAGTCACTGGTCTTTTATTGGCAGTGCTCGAAGATTTTTCACAAGTGGTTTTGAGCATTTTTATACTCTTCCTGTGCATGGTCAGAGGAAGGCAACATGGCTTGCCCAGGGCTGGGCAACAGTCAGTGACAAGGTGGCAGTCGTGCCTCTGCCCGCAGATCCCACTCGCTGGCACCCTGCAGGTGTTAGGGGAGCCTTGGGAAAAGTGGAGATGCCTGCTTTCTCCTGCTCTGCAAAGGCTGAGAGCCAGCTCTGGGTCCCCCGGGCTCCATGCCTCAGGCTGAGAAGCTCATTCTTTTAATTCTGGACTTCCCTGCTTTTGGCTAAGACAGCATGGATTTGGAGGGGTGTGTAGAGGGGAAGTTTGACCATTACGCTATGCTGCTTATATTATCCTGCTTCTCTTTAATTGACGACAGCACTACAGAGGGACTACCAGGCTTGGGATTTTCCTGGCTTTGGCTGAGCACGCTCTACAGGTCTGGTTCTTTTAACCTCAACAGGAGCTCTGAGCATCCTGATCCTGTTAAAATGAATGTGAAATGAACTCCCAGAGTCCTGAAAGAGTAAGACTATCCCATCTATCTATGGAGGAAAGACTTCACGCTGTAACCTGAGAGGGAATTCAAACATCTGAGAAGTAATTTCAGGAGAAGGCTGAGTTTCTTGCAGATCAAAAGGTGAGGTTAGGGAATCCTCTATTCTCTGGCCAGAAGGGAGCTATTATGTTTTGAGAATGAGGCAGTTTGCAGACCAAAAATCCTTCTGGTGATCAAACCTTGGAGTTTGTCCTGACCAGTGGCTTACTTTTCTAAAGAGACTACCAGTCCTGGAGGTTTGAGCTAACAGATGCATCTTATTTTCTTACAACCTGGTATGCTGGGCTCTGAACTGCCTCCTGGGATATCACCAAAAAAAGCATTTCCACTGTTACAATTTTAAAGAGCAAGACTCAACTGGCAGTGATGACTGAGTCCTTTTGTCAGATGCTCTGTCACCCTGGGTTCCCTTGCATGTCCCACCTTCAGGATTCAGCCCTGGCTGAACAGCTGCAGAAATTTTCACATCTTAGTCCCTTTCCTAGAATTTCTTCCACAAAGAAAGATTTATAGGAGAAGGGAGGAAGTGTGAGAGTGTGTATGCATGCTAGTCTTAAAATGTTGAAAGAAGGGACTGCGGGAGCATTTTCTGGGTTATGGAAATGCGATGAATGAGGCTTCTTATGAAGAACAATTGCTTCAGTCCTCTCGGTGAACGGGGTGACTGGTTCCTGTGTTGCTGCAGTTTGCTTTTCTCAGATGTTGTTACATTGATTATGACTTTTTCTTTATTATTTTTAAAATTTCCTTGTTTCCTTTTTCTGATTAGCACTATTTAGAAGTCCTTTTTCAAGGAAGAAGTACCAGGGTAGTGAGAGGTCTGCCTATGGCTAAAGCCTGATGGCCCATTCCTGGGTGTGGCACCTTAACCCACTGGGGCTCTCTGGCATGATACAGGGTTTTGGAAGATCAGATTTTAGTTTCCCTGGAAAAAACATTTTTTTCATTTTAGTATTTCCATTCCTTGTTTGTGATGCAGAGTTAACAGCATGTGCCCCTTCTCAGGAGTGCGGTGAGGAACAACCCATCTGGTTTGTGAATGCTCAGACATCGCTCTAATGGAAGCCACGTAAATAACTAGATAAATGATTTCACTGAGATCGTCTGTTGAGCATAATAGGTAGCAGGGTCAGAATCTCTCCACAGTGAGTCATTTCCTAGTGGCTGAGTGGGATTTGTGCTCAAAAGCCATTGTGCAGAAGCGTCCTGTGATTTTTGCTGTCTCTTTTTCCTGCTTACACCTTTAGCTCCTTGATCTCTTGCTGGTAAGCTCCAGGGAGCAGAGACAACCCTGGCCAACGTCTGCACGGTGCTTAGCACAAAGGGTTGAGGCATAGGGTGGGCTTTGGGGTGCTGCTGTAATATGAAACAGAAAGATAATTATTAGAAAATAATCTAGAATTTGTTACAAGTTTTGCCTTCTTATTTTCACCGGGCTGTGGTGGAACTGGGGGTTTTGAATAAGACACAAGGGTGAAATTGATGAATATAACCCTTGAGATGTGGGTTTCTGGAGCAGCTTTGTTCATTCTGTGCTTTGCTTTGGGCTCAGTACCCTCGGTGTTTCAAAGGTGGAGGGGGGGTATGAGCTCAGAGCTAGCTCTCCGCCCTGCCATGCTTACTGTGAGCCCTGGGGCAAATGGTGTAGGCTGTGTTCGCACGTTCATCAGCCTGCAGCTCCTGGCTTGGTGGGAACAGTTTAAGTAGGTCTTTACTAATCCATATCTAACTGCATTTGTGAGTAGTTGTGCTGACAGAATGGAGAGTGCACTGAACTCTAGCAGGGGTGAGCAATAAGGCAGGGTGATGGGTGGTGGGGACAGAAATGTCCCCAAGCAGAACGCCACAGTAAGGAATAAGATGTGTGTTCACAGCCTACATTTCTCACTGGTGCAAATCTCCCACTTGGAAACTGGGACAAGAGCGATTCCTTGTCTCTTTGGTGAGGGTGAAGTGTTCAGGACTGGGAAAAGTTCAGGCAGGGTTGCACAGTGTCTTAAGTTAGATTGAGTGTGTTACAATATTTATCGTTTTTACAAACACTTGCTGCTAGCAAATCCATAGGCTAGTATTATCACAAAAAGCAAATATGAAGAAAATACTGCAGCAAGTTTTGAAGCAACCTTCAGATGAGCATAAATGTTTTACACTGTTTCGTGGTTAAATAATATGTTCTTTATATTTTTGTTTCCAAAATAACAACAAAATTTGATGTTAAACTCTTCCCCACTGGATAGAAGATATAGTTAGAAATATCCACTGAAGATTCTTTTTCTGATATTTTCACAGGTTACTAAGGATTTTCCCTAGAGCGTGACTTCGAATATGACACTTCAGTAATGCAGAGGCTGTAAGTAAATAATACAATGTTTGCTCTCTTTCCAGGGCTTTGCTAAAACTCATCTTTGCTAGCTCTCTCCTGCAACGAACTTGCAAGGAAGTGAGCGGAAGATGACGCAGCTCTAAAGTGGCTCATGCCATTTTAGACGCTTTGCTTTATCAGATTCTTGTCTCATTTAGTAACTCCAATAATGGTTGCTTAACGTGCGGGAGGAAAGCTGAAGACATCTGCCAGTGTTGCAGGAAATGCCACAAGCAGACAAAAATAAAAATTAGCTCATTAGCATAGATGAGCAGTGAATGAAATGCAATGATAATTACCAAAAGCTGGCATGCAGTTGGTTCCCAGGCACAGAACAAAGGCCAAAAACCTTATTTTACTTGTGGTATCACTAACTAAAAAGGCCCTCTAGAAACTGAATGAATAAACCTGAGGGGCTGCTGCCCTGGTCATGGATTTCTTGGTCTTTGGTAACCTGGTGTCAGATTTGGAAATCCAAGGAGTTATCACGGAGACAGGCTTCTGTGCAGTTCCTGGTTCTGAATGCTTGAAAAAGATACAATTTCTTTTTCTTCCTCAACTTTTCCTGTCTTTCTGTAAGGTGAATTAGGGAGCTGTTAATTTTGGTAGCTCTTTTCTGAATTCTGCTTTGTTTATCCTAATCAATTCTCTCAGATCTGCTCAATCTCCATTTAATTCAGTCAGCTACTCAACATCCAAACCTTTTGTAATAAAAGGAGTACTAATTTTTCCTTTTATTTCAATTGTAGTTGATGGCTTTCGTCAGGTGTTATCATATAACTCAATCACCTGCCACTGGAATTTGTAATTTAATCAATAAAGGAGGCCATTTTTCTCAAGGAGATAAAAGGAGAAAGAGCTCAAGGAAAATGCAGAGTAAAAGGAAGGTGAAGAACAAAAAAGGATGATAGGAACTGTGGTTTGCACTTAATAGCTGCACACACTGGTGGCTACATCTGCCTGGCAAGTTGCAAGCATAAGAGATACCACTGGTTTAGAATTAATGAATCCAATGATTGTACCTATGCACTCATCTTGCAACATCTAGAAGGAAAATCATGGATATTACTTAAGTTGCTATGAGAAGTACCTTATATGAGCTCCGCCACACTGAATGGTGTTAGCAACCCTATGCGTGAGCTGTGGTGTTCACATGAGCAGTTCGGTGTCAAGAGGGACACCAAGATGAAACTCTGTGCTATGTGACATCCTCCAACCTTTCTGTTCAGGTGCCTTTGTTGCACTGCTGTTGCTTCAAACAAGGGCAGAGGAGGGAGAAGCCATGGTATCAGGCCACTCTTGATGTACTCCCCGATCAGCTCAAGGCTTTGCAGTGCAGGGATCTCCTTGGCCTCAGTTAAAGGTGTCTATGGCCTGTGTACCTGCCCCGTCCCCTGCCTCCGTGTTTGCTTCCACTGCTTCTGCTGCCCCAAGGGAGGGGGTGGTACTGTGCTGGCTTGGCAGGATGAGGGCATGGCTGTTCCTTACTAGCAGTGAGAGCTCTCTGTTTCATGCCCTGGCCAGTTTGAGAAGTGCAGTGTCTGGAAGCACCTCTGCCAGCTCTGCTGCAGACGTGAATTTTGTCCCAGGGGTGAAAGTTTATTTTGCTCTCGGCTTCTGGAGGGCAACATGCTTTTTTCACACTGCGAAGCAGCTTTGAGCAAGGCCTAGGAGGGAGATTGAACGCCCCACTGGAGAAGCACTTGTGCTGGGTCACAGCTGGGAATCTTTTCTTGGCTCCTTGGCTTCAGAGGGAGATTGCCTGGACAGGTCTCAAATATCAGGCCTCTGAAGCGTCACCCATGGTTTTGCTGATGAATTGCTGATAAGTATTACGGTCTCAACTTGGCAAGGTCCACAGAGCTCAAGATGAAAGGTATCAAAATTATTCATTCAGAAAATGTTAAGATTTAAAATTGCAGTAAATCATTGGTCTTGAAGGGACATCAAAGAGCTGATTTGCTTATGTCCCTCCCAAGTCCCGTTGCTAGTGCTGTAGCCACATTTTCTGCAAATGAGATGTTGAGTCAGCCATTGAAACATGCCTCTCAGGGGATGTTTAGAGCAAGTTTTTTAATTCAAGAAGGCACATTAATAAAGAAAGGTCTAAGTAGACAATGTTTTGGGGAATTTTTAACATGCGGTGTGTGGCATTTGTCAGAAACATTTTAGTACTCCTCTTGAGCTCTACTCCAGAATTAGTAAAAAGGTATTTAAAGAGGCTTTAGGTGCTAATTTTCAGCGTGGGTTGACAAACATTTCCTGTGGTAAGCACATAATTTCATGAGACAATAAGACGATCAACTGATGAACTCTACAGTGAATAATCTTAAAAAACCCACCCTAAACACACTACCACAGAGGCTGTCACTCAGCTGTGAACAGAGACTTACTGCAACGTTTGCTAAGTGTTGAACATCACGACTTGAAGAATGCCTGGACAAGAGCTGCAATGCAACATCTTGGTCCTAACTTCTCACCAATGCTGCCTTCCCGTAGTCCTCTTGAACTCAAGTCCAGCTCTTGTTTTGCACAGCTATACCAGAAAGCTCTGGACAAGGAATGTGTGAAGAGTGCCAGACAGCTCCAAAATCTACAAAACTTCTGACAAATCCCTCCTTTTGCCCTTGGAAAACTTCACAGAAGCCTTTTCTTGTCCGAGCAATACTGTAAATATTGGTTCATCTCTTTTTCATAAACCTATGTTGAAGTCTATTCCCCAGCCTTTCGGCAGTGCCAAAGGATGACCGAACACGCACCGTATGATTGCTTATGATCCTTGGTTACTTCTGCGCACAAAATAACGTCGTCAGAGTTAGTGCAGTTCTGCCTGCCATGTTTGGCCCAATATAAGTGCAGAATTTCTCCCACTGAGTAGCTTAACGAGCTGTATTTGAAGATTGACTTTTTGGAGCAACCAGACTTTGACTGGCCAAAGAAATCAGTGTTTTGCCTGTCCAGACAGCCTGGGGCATCCAGCTGTAAGAAGCAAAAAGCTTCTGATGAGAACTGAGGTTGAACCCATTTCTCGGGGTTGATTTAGCACTCGAGCTCAGTGCTTTGCTGAATTGGAGCATCCTCAGAAATGGGCAGTGGCACATGCAGACTACCCTTCTGTCCTTCCCACAGTAATGACTTCCTCTTTTCACCTAAAAAGGAGAAAATAAGTAATTATGCTTTAGTCCTGCTTGTCAGTGGCATTTTTGCACAAAATCCCTCTCACAGAGCAGAATAACTGAGGGATTGAGAATCATGCGTGTGTATAGGATGTCCACATATGTTTAGATAATATGTTCATTATTTTTTCCCCTTATATCCCTTGCTTTTCAGCTGCTAAATATTTTGAAACACTTGTTTTTTGTGTCCTGTTCCCAGCACCATTTTAGTGATTTAAAAATTAAAATCTCCCATTTAGTGATGGCACACAGATTTGGAATTTGGGGGGGGAAAAAAAGAACATTGCAGCATCTTTAGCTCATCTCTTAAAGGACATTGAATTTTGCTTCCACTGCTTTTGAATTCAACAGGCTGCAGAAGGACTGGGTGTTATTTAGCTATTAAAGATTTTTGTTTTCCTGATCATTGTGAAGTAGCATCATTAACACAGGCAAATTACCATGCTTCGCTGTGCTGCATCCATGGTACATTAGAGGCCCTTTCCCATTGGTAAAGCTGGGTCTATTCTTCTGTAAAATGAGGGGCCCATTGGCAGTTCTTTGGCAAGTGAGACAGAGGGACTATTTAATGAGAAGGAGAGTGGTCTAATAAGGGGGAAGAAGTCGAACGTGACAAGTGCAGGGAAAGATAGCAGAAGGCTGATTTATAAATCACTGCATAATTGGGCCAAAGTATTCATCTGTTTTCACAGGGCTGAGGCAGAAGGGGGCTGCAGTTTTGGGGTAAATGAGTAATACGATTTTTCCAAAGTGCATTTTAGAAAAGTCAAGCACTCCATTCCATTTGTCTTCCCCGTACCGAGTGCTGTGCTGTCGGACTAATGGAAACTGGTTTGTATTGCTTAATTTTCTTCTTTGAAATGGTGTATTGGCTTTTGGTGAAGAAATTGGACTTATGCTTGAATATGTCTGGATTTTACAAATAGGTTTTCAGTTTAATAAGATGAAACCAATTAACCAGAAAAGTCATTGCCGATGGATTTTACAAGTACATAAAAATATATTGCTTTTTCTTGAACCATTTCATCACCCTGTTAAATGTTCCTTTTTCTTTCCTTTGCCACCAGTGACAAAGCACTGTGATGAATTTATCCCCTCATGCCTTCTCCTGAAGACATTGATCTCTGGCCCTGATTGTGTGTGTGTACGTGGGGGGTTGTAGGCAAGTGCGTATGCATCTATTTATTTGTCTCACTTTGCCCCTGGTGTTGTTCACTGCGCTTAACTTGTGGCCTGAGGAAAAGCAGAGCACACGAGCTATAAAAAAGTGTTCTTAAAAGGTTACTGAAAGTGACACAGGACCCAGGGGCTAATGAGCAATCTGTCAAAACCAGGTGTTAATGCAACCACTGAAACATTTGGTGCAGCAATTGTTGAGGAGGTCAGTAGCACCTGGTTGTTACCCCACTGCATCCCTGGGAGAGGAAATGTCTCCTGGAAACTCTTCTGAGGTCCCTCATTACACCAGCTTTGCTGTGCAAGTGAGGGTGGGAGCAGGGGCACGCGGTCCCACAGCGGTGCAGGGGTCTGTGGAAATGAGGTCTGGTCTCTGCCTGCCTTTCTCGGAACAGTATTGCTCATTTAATCACTTCTAGCAATATTTAACTTCCATTCTGAATAATTAAATTGGAGGGAGTTTTCATATGAGGCCCCGCCAGCCTCCCCAACCCCTAAACTTCTGTTGACTGCTGGCGAGAGCGCTGGGTGACACACAGGACATGGGCACATGCTGAGGAACCACAGAATTTATCTTTCCATTACCTCAGCCCTCCCCATTCCCTCGTAGACTTGCCTTCTGCTTAAATTGCAAAGGATATTAACTTCCATGAGCACGTGGGGCGTAGCCCAGGCCGGCAGCGCCTTGGGATGACATGGTTTTCCCTGCTCTGATCAGCTCTGCGTAAACTGGAGCATAAAGGGAAATGCTTTGATCCCTAATGACTTTGCTGGTTTGCTTTAGTTACCAGCTGATAGAGAGATGACTAAAACATGGCACTGTGGGGTAAAATAGGGTGTCTGTCCAAGTACATGGCGTATGGCACACAAAATTATCTGTTACAAACAGACATCTCTGTTCACACTAGCTTTGCCCAATCCTTCAAGGAAACATCTACATCATCTGGAAGAATAACAAACACTAAATTTCGGTAATGGGAAAGACTTCTGCAAGCAGTGGGAGCACCCTTCGAGGCTGTGCCCTTTTTGCATCCCTGCTTCCATTTAGCAATGGTTCTCACATTTTAAAAATGAGTCTAGATATTTTACCAGCAGCCTGATGTCATTACTGATGTGCTGTCTGTTTACCATCCAGCTGGTGATCTAGCTGAAGGAAATGATTACATGGAGGGCTTTAAAGGAGATACCCCTTTTGATGGGGTGCGAACTTCAACACAAACCAAACAGTTGCTTCAAGTCCTGGATTTGTGGAACTGCCTCAGTTAGCCGCACCAAGTTGTGAATTACGCTGGCCTTTCAAAGAGCCAAGACAGCCCAACACCTCCTTCCAGTAGCTGTTGTGTGAGCAGCGTGTGCTGATTTACATCCAAGCTCTTCCACTGCCTATTTAATTCTCACTTTTTTTTGGCCTTTGTTGAATTCCTGGGCTGTCCCTCATATTAAAATGACCTTGTTCCTCCAGGGAAACCTCCCCCCATTCAAACAAATGGTACCAACACCAAATAACTGCTTTGTGGTATCCAGTTTTGTTCTGCATTTGTTTTAAAGCTTCCCAGGAACCCTTGGCTACTTTGCGCAAACTGTTAACTTGAGGGTAATAATTTTGTCTGGGTTTTGTCACAGAAATTCAATTAAGGAGGATTATGAACACAGTTGTAGGCCTGTTTCATTTACAGTTGCAAATGAAACCCAGGCCACACACTGGTCGTTTATATAGGGAAGGAGATGCTGTGTAGTTCTGAGTGGCTGAATTACCTGCATGTTCCTTTGTGTGGCTTCACTTATTGCAGAAGGGAGGGGAGGGAGACTTGCAAAACGAATAAAGGAGTGACAGAAAGGCGGGAAAGAAATCACCAGGGGAAAACTACCCCCACTGCTTTTCCCTAGGAGGCACACTTCCCGTCTACACATAATAAACTCCACAGGGAATTTCTTCCTCCTTAGAAAACATATCCCGAAGGGCAAGAGTGAGTAGTTATTTATTTATTTATTCATGCTTAACAAAGAGCAATATTCTGTTTTCATGGCCTTGGTTTGGCTCCAAGTCCCAGAGCCACCGGGGGCAAGGCGTTTGGTTTCACGTTTTTCCAGTTCGTATTTTTGGGCCATGCAAGCCAACTTTTTTATTCCGTTTTTCTCTTTGCAAGTTTTCTGCAAGCAGCTGAATTCCCCAGGTAGGAAAGAGGGGGAGTGGGGGGGGAAGGAAGGAGACGACGTTTACCAGATTGGAGCAGAATGATAGCTGCTGCAGAGGCTGGCTCCTGGTGGAAGCAGTGTGTTTGGAGATACTGGAAGAAGAAGGGACTTTGTTTATTTTGTGGGCTGCCTTTTTTAGTTATGAAGGGCAAAACAAAGGCAAAACTTGCCTTGATGTCCTCTGATGAAATGTCTGTATTTGTAAAGGAGCAATATATCTCAGCTTTGCTTTGCTTTGCAACAGTAAACTTGGGAATTACGTTGCACCACTCCGGAGTTATGTGAAGGGCATGGCACTTGGTCATCTCTTCTTCCTTATACGGGCTTTGTTCCACAGTGTTGGGCTCTGTCCTCTAACCTTTTGGCTGGGAAATCCCACACTGATTTCCCTGGGGTGTTGCCTGCCTGAAGACACAGACAATGTGGCCTCTTATTACTGATAAGGCTTAGCTCTCATCTGCTCGATTTTATTCAGAAGGAGTTATCACCCTTCTGCAGGTGGGGAAGAGAGAGGTGCCCAAGGGTGGAAACAGTCCCAGCTGAGTCAAGAACAGGAAGACCCCCAGGCTCCAGTCCCTGTCCTAAGCATCGAAGTATCTCCTGCTGGTGAGCGCCGGGGTGTCTGCTAAGGGACCTACACCATGCATCACCTCTGAGTAAAGCTCTCCTCAAGTATACTCTATTTAACAACTCGTTTTCCTCTTGTTTCTTGCTTTCTTCCTAATCCTTCAATTCCAGAAGGGGTTTTGCTGTCCTTACTGTGGTTTCAACTACATGCCCAAGAGGCTTACTGGATTCTTCACCAGATAAGGGGAAATAAGCTCTTTTGTTTCTACCTTTAAATCAGATACTGTTTCCATACACCTCTCTGTATACAGCCCTGACACTGTTCAAGTCTGAAATAGAGGCAGGCAGCCTATTAACACTCAAAAACGTCAGCAAAATTCACTGGAAGTGATGCAGTGAAGTGTGAACAATATCTACCTTTGCTCCACATCCAGGGCAATTCATCCCATGCTGAGGGGCTTGTACAGCAATTTAGATTTCTCAGTTGTTTTGTGGTAGAGTTGTCTTGTGTCAGACCGAACTTGTGAGAGCTTGTTGAGGCAAAACCTGGGTGAAAAAAAAATAAAAGGCCTTATATTGAAGGATGGTCTGTGAATCTCTCACCTTTTGGGCATCTTTTCTGAAGAAGTTAAGACAATTGAATTCAGTGCCCGCTGCAACTTTCAGGCCAGTGAACAGGACTTTGGAGCAGGTATCATGTCTGTATGGATCTGAGCTTGAATAACCTTGCAAAAGTGCATAGGTTTGTGCTGGCACAGAAACGCTGTGGGGAGAGAAGGAGGAGGATCAGGGTTTCACATAGCCGTCAGGTTATTTTGTTACAGCTGATGGGACGATCCATCACAATCCAGTTTTATTGTGTAGTGAAGGAAGGAGATGAGCGTCTCTGGAGAGTGGCTTACGAGAAGGGTGTTCCCACCGAGCAAGAGCAGAACTTTGGGAGAGCTGATTCCTCCCACTGACGTACCATGTGCCTGGCTGCCTGGCCTAGCCCAGATTTCAGGTGAATAAAGTAGGGTGAGATGAATCTCTGCCTATCTTTCAATCACTTGTTTTATATTTGGTAAAGCGTATAAAAATAGCCCTTTTTTAGCATCTTTCAATCTGTAGATAGTAGAGTTAGATCCTTAGCCAGCAGAAATGAGCTGAACTTCAGTGCTGAAGAAGTGATTTTGGTGGAATAACTTCTGCTTTGCTTCAGCTCAAGCGGAGTCAAATCTCTGTGGAGTTTCTGGGGGTTGTTCCAGTAGCACCCCTGATCTTCATACCTAAACCTCAGCAAAGGGGCGGAAGGGGGGTTGTGCAGTAGGTAAGGTACACATGATTTGATATGATGCCTTATGTTCTGCATAAAGTGCTCTGAGATTCATAATACCTGGCAGCATTGCCCTCTCTAAGTGCAGCAGAGAAATAACCCTTTCAAATCAGTTCTGGTGGAGAGTGAAATATGTTTCAGTAGCCTAGTTTAAAAATCACATCTGAGTCTTTCCCTCCTGTGGTTGCAACTGGTGTAGCCAAACAGCGCACACATGCTGTAGCCATTTCAACGTTTTCTCTGGAACTTGCGTTTTTTTAATTATTCTCTTGCTTTTTTTCACACAGAAGGTAAAATGTGTGGTTGAATCATAAAGCTAGATAAAGTATTGTGAGCCTGTGTCGGACTGAGGTTCTTTTCAGCCAAATAATGACTTTTATCTGCTTATAATGGAAGAATTGAAAGAAATGTGGGAAAGTAAGACTGAAACTCACTTGGGAGTCTATATTTCAGAAACGAGGAGGAGGCTGACCATTAATATGGGAATTAATAACCCTCCAAAGCCATCTCTTTTGAGCAGCTGCTGTAGGAACTGGCAGTGCAGAATGCACAGACCTAATTCTCTTTCGGAGCAGCTAAAATTAAATGTTTGTTACAGCTTTATGTATGTACGCTCTCAGCAGGGGCCTTTTTCCTTCCCTTTAGGCAAACTCAGAAGAGGAAGAACATCTAACAGCTTTGAACCACCCAGTCTGTGTGCCATATGTGTGTGCCACTGAGCCATGCCTGGGTTGTCAGTGCTTAGACTCTCCCTGAAAGGCGGAAGCTGGGCTGGTTGCTAGCAGTCAGTGGTATAGAGGCACTGGAGCAAAAATGATAATGTTGATGAGAAGGGGAAGGTTTGAAATTGTAAGCAAACAGAGAAGATCCATCATGCGTTTTCACAGGTGATAAAAGGCTGACAGTGGCAGTCTGCTTATCAAATAACTAGATTTATTGAAATAGCCTGTGCTCTCATTAAATAGTTTGCTTTTTATGTTTTCATTTTATTTCATATTACTGAAGGTGTCTGGGTCTTTTTTCAAAACTACTATTACTGCCATGGCAAACTGGCTAATTTAGATGATTCCTTCTGTTAATGCTTAAAAGAAGCACAGGCTGCAGTGTTCGTGCTGAAGTAGTGGGACCTCAGCGCAAAGCCAGTCCCTGCCATGAAATCTGAGCTTCCTGGAAAATAAATTAAAAAATCAATGTAATAATTTTAAGTTTGTTCCCTGCAAGGTGGTTGTGCTAGTGGAAGTGTGGCTACACATTTAATTTAGCGTATGCCTGGTGCCATCAGCTATGCACAGAAAATGGGGTAGGATCGATCATTTTTAATCACTAGAGAGAAATAAACTGCAGAAACGAAAATGTTGCTAGCATGATATGACATCCCTGTGCTGAGGGGACTGTTCCTTTCATGGCTCAGCGAGGTATTGCGTTTTGTGTCTTTGTTCCCAGGGGAACAAGCTGCTGCTTTCCTCCTTTTCTGAAAAAGTTTGTAAGATGAGAAGTGAAATATTAATAATTGAAAATGCAAGTTGCAGTAATGCAATTTGCATAAGGATGTTTCTTGACCCATGGAGGATAGTCACTGTTTGTTGGAGAAAAGATCAGCAGAGGAACTGTGGGAGCCTGATGGATCTAAAAGGCAATAAACATGTTTCTCAAATGAATCTTAATGTGGTTCCCAAGAGTGGAATTCTCTGTTTATAGCTTGCCATTTTTCCTGGAGGACTGATACTACCAGGAGAATCAGTTCCCCCCAGCGCTAGGTGTGGTGGCAATAGGTGGACGTTCGCATGGAGAGGGGTTTTTAACAAAGGACACAGAGACAAACCCTTCCTTCTGCAGAATTTGCTTTGTGAAGTTTAACAGTCCCCGTGACCTTCACTGGGAAAGTCCTTCTCCAAAGACATTGCACTGGGAACTGCGTGGAGTTCACCCGCCTGCTGCAGCAAGGGTTGAGGCCAAGTTGACTGCTGAGGTTTCAACCTATAGTTTCTGGATTGTGACGTTTTTTCGTTTGGGCTTTTGGGGTTTTGTTCGTTAAGCCAGATGCTGATGCTGCAGAGCCGTTCTTCCACGCTGTTTTGAATGCTAGCGGTACCGAAACATTACTCATAAAGTGCACACGCTGTTACGATTCCTGACTTTAACTCTTAGCATATTTATAGGCCTCATTTCCATTTTTTGTGGTCTCATTAATGGAACAGCAATAATAAATTGAAATGTTAATGGGGGATCATTTCACCAACAGCAGAAGGTATTAACGAACTTGATAAGATAGTTGAAAGGAAAATAACTTTTTAGTAGTATAATTTTTTTAACCATAGCCCCTGATTGTCTCCTTCCAAACATGTGTAATTGGGGCAGTTTTGAAATTATGAACATCGTTTTGTATGGACATTTTTTTAATCAGCTGCCTACAAGGAAGCTGGGAGGGGACTTTTCACAAGGGCCTGTAGCGGCAGGGCAAAGGGTAATGGGTTTAAATTGAAAGTGGGGAGGTTTAGGTTAGATATCCGGAAGAAGTTCTTCATGGAGAGTGTGGTGAGGCACTGGAACAGGTTGCCCAAAGATGTTGTGGATGCCCCATCCCTGGAAGAGTTCAAGGCCAGGCTGGATGAGGCTTGGAGCAACCTGGTCTAGTGGAAGGTGTCCCTGCCCATGGCAGGGGGGTTGGAACTGGATGGTCTTTAAGGTCCCTTCCAACCCAAACCATTCTGTGATTCTATGATATCTTCATGGGAGTTGGACCATCTGCAGAAATTCCAGTGCGGACAGCCATTCTGGAAGTTGAAGCATGAGTGGATTTTGCTGTAGTCATAGCAGTAATGATAGAAACCCAGCAAGCACTTTTTGTCCATGTGAGTTAATGACCTTCATTAACATGGTGTGAAAAAGTGGTCCTCCTGGTGTGAAGGGGGGCCAGTCACACCCTACTGTGTAGCACCTGGGGATAGCGTTCAGGTACGGCCTTGAATAGGAGTTAAGGTCACCAACAGGCAAGGAAGTTGTACCTTAGAGTCACAGGTTTATCGAAGAACCCTGAGAAGTCCCTTGATGGCACTGTATCTCACTTTTCCCACTGCTAAAGTGGAGGGCTTTGAGTTAGTGGAACACAGGATTTTCAGGTGTGGTCAGTTAATATCTGTGGAGAGTTAGTATCTTCTGAGGGAGGGGTGATACACTGTGGGGCAATCCTCAGCTGGAAGTAAACCGTACCAGGTGCTGTCCAGGACCTTTCCCAATGCTGTAACTTGTTGAAGACCTCTGTGCTGCTGTTAGTGACAGCTGTAAGGACATACCTGTATGCATGTTTAGAGGTCAAAAGCTAAAATTTTTAATGAATTTGCAGTAAATTTGCATTCTGGCCCTAGGTACAGAGCCCCTGTTTGAGGCTTTTGCTGCTTAGTTCTAGAAAGTTTGTTCCCAATGAGTTTTCATCTCTCTGAGCATGTGCATTAATGCTTTTTGGACTTTGCTTACCCACAAATATAGCATAAGTTTTGAAGTAGATTGCCAACTTTTTGCCACCCTTCTCTCTTTTTCATCTTGTTAAACAATACGTTTAAAGGTGGGTCAGGAATTGCATGTTTGAACTGGTTGTTTCCTGCAAGAAATCAGAGATTGGAACTTAAATGTGCCACTTTATGTGTTTTTTTTCTTCTTATAATCAGGAGTCTGGGGACCTAGAAACTTAATGTAGTCTTGTTAGTACAAGTATATGCATTTCTTTGAGAAAACAGAAAAAATACTATTTTCAAATGAGGGATGTGATTGGTCTAATTCTCTCTTCATTAATTTGAAAATTACTGTTTGGTGCTTTTGTCTTGCTTCTATGCAGGCAAACTGCATGATCATGAGCCCACTGAGCTGAGCGGATGAACAAGTACATATGGAAATGGACAGATAAAGGACAATGCAGGGGTGGGGGAAAAAAAAAAAAGGGAAGGTTACCTGTCTAGCCTTACTGGCAAATAATCAGAAAAATGACTAGAAGTATTATATTGAATTTTTTCTTGCTTACGGGTTGATCCAACACTCACCAAAATGAGTCAAAAACTTTCCAAGCTGTTGAGCTTTGGGCTGGGACACCTGATCCTCACCCGCTCTGTCTCACTGCAACTAATTGCCAAGTGCCTCAGGCAAATAAAGACATTTTCAACAGCCAGAACTACCAATGCTACCTGGTACTGGCAAAGCAAACTCAAGCTGCTGTGGCTGTAATGACTTTTAAATATATAGAGAGGAAAACAATTCTTTTGAGTAATATGACATGGATGTGGATACGGATATAACCCAAGCCCATGGCATGGGGTTATGTGTTGAATAAGGTGTCATTTTTATATGGACAAGTGACCTTAAAGTGCTTATTGCAGTTTGCTGCACCATCATCTTTTAAAGTTCTCACTCTTTAGCTTTAGTACAATTGTATTTAATTTCTCCCCTTTTTTTTATGCCTTAAAACGTTCAGTGTGTGCAGATTTGGTTTGGGAATGGAGGTGGAGCACAGCTGGTGGAGTAGAGGAGCAGGGAGGGAGCAAATCTTTTTAAAGCAGCTAAACATGTAGCCAAAAAAGATACTGCATTTATAATGTTCCCATTCTTCTCAATACTTAACAAGAAAAATGATTGTGTGTGTGTGACGTGAATATTCAGCACAGAGCTTTGGTAGCTGACCGCTCTCCTTTCACAGCCATCCAACCGCACACACATTCCTAGGGGATTACCTCATGCCAGCGCTCCTCAAAGTGTGGGATACGGCGAAGCTGACCAACTGCAAAGCTCCTTTCTGCTCACTGCGGTGCTGATTTTAGGCAATGACCTTTAAAGCCACAAATCTAACCCTACCTCTACCCCCAAAAAGATTTTGCATCTGTTAGCTAAACGGGAGAAGTGCTGGGAGTGGAAATAGGCTAGAGTCAGTAGGTTACGTGTAGAAATTCCTCTCCAAGCTTTCCACTCGTCTTTGGCTCTGA
The DNA here is from genome assembly GCF_000690775.1 of Eurypyga helias. Lineage (NCBI taxonomy): Eukaryota > Metazoa > Chordata > Aves > Eurypygiformes > Eurypygidae > Eurypyga > Eurypyga helias. The sequence goes on from NW_010224952.1 coordinate 98,956, forward strand.
ACACTCAATAACTTTCCAGCCAGAGAATGTTTGTCCCTTCCTTCTCTCTCTCTTTTTTGTGTTCTTCCCTTGTTTTGCATATTCTGACAACACTGTTTACTTCAGCCTGCAGCTCCCACTGCTTTGTGTGCTTTCTCCCTGTCTCACAACTGCACAAATAAATCACTGAGGAAAATTTGCATTTGATGGGAAATTTTAGGTGGCATTAAGTTTTATGGGTGGAATTTAATGTATGTGTGTTGGCTTGATTAAACTGAATTTTCATTTGTGACACAGAGGTCCTTATCTGTACAAGACTGTTTTTGTCTTTCATCTTACTTGCTATTAAACATGCCAATGGATTTGAAAGTCCAAGGATGAGAGGTCTCAGGAGGTATCATCTCTCTGGTATCAAAATATCTGCTTATGCCAAGCGCAGCGAATCAGCATAATCGCAGAGCTGAACAGTTAATTTATGCCAGGCATTTCTGAATGCCCAGCGATCAGGGTCTGAGGCCCATGTGTTGTAGCACCCTCTAGTCGCTCCGTCGGTAACTTGCCTCCCTCTAGAAAGGAGATGAAGTCTGGCAAAAGAATTTAGATCAAGTGAAAGTTGATTAGAAGTTTGTCCGGAGTTTCTGTGCCCTGATGTACTATCTTCCTCCTCCGTCCCAGACAGTCATGCATGCCCCGGAGCCCTGCTGGAGTTGGCATGGGTGAGCACCAGGTTCCTCTTGCTGCTACCTGTCCTGCTGCCACGGCAAATCTTGTGGTTGGGGTGCAGTTCGCCATGGAGATTGCTGGGGCCAAAGTGGGTGGTGAACACACACTACCTCTTCTGCCACCCAGGCTGGGGTCGTAAGACCTACAGAGCATTGGGGAGACCACGGGAAGTACATCTCCTTGGCTGCTGCAGCTTGGTTTCAGGGAGATGGGGAACCAGCCTCCCGTTTCCCATTTTCACCCTGATCTTAATTATCGGAATAGAAGGAAGGGACAGCAGTGCCATTGTACTCTGGGTCACACACCTAACTAGAACTTACTTAATGCTGTTCCTCTGACCAGGCACTCGGTCTGTGGTATTTCTCCCTCCACAAGCATCAGGAAGGGCTGTTAAGCCTCCAGATCCAGCCTCCCGGAGCGCAGGTAGTTGGGAGGGCTCCGTATGAGTCCTGGCTTTTTGAGTGTTTCTGTAGAACAAGACTGGCAAATTATAGCTTGAGATTGTCACACTGATTAATAGTAATAATGCTGGTGCAGCTCCCCAAAGGGCAGGAGGCACTGATGAAAGTGCTTGTTTCCATTTATTTATTTTTCAGGCCAAAGATTTCCACACTTGCACAGCTCCCTTCGCTGCCATTTTCCATGCAAAGGGCCTGCGTGCCCCTGAGACTGATACCGCATCTGCTCCTCTGCGAAGACAAAGATAAACTGGTTCATGGTGTGTTGTTATTTCGTTTGCTCTTCAGCATAAGAACAAGCAGTAAGAATGCATTTAAGATGTTAATGAAATTAATGAAAGCCAGATCTCGGAAACAGCTGAGATTGTTGACTGTCTCAGGCAGATTTGTACTTCATTTTAATTACAGATGAGCCAGAACCAAAACCCTGATTAGAATTGCTCCAGATTTTGGATCCACATCTCTCAGCTTTGCAGTTTGGACCAGTTTCCAGTGTTTAATTCTCTTCCCGTCTTATTTTTCCCTCTGGTTTTACTCCAGGTGTTTCAACGCTTTCATTTTGTCTCTCTGAAAGACTGGCTGTGGTGATGGACATGGGACCTGCTGCCCCAAGTCCCGCTGGGGCTGCAGAGGTCTGATTTGGTAGCAGGATGCGCTGATATGTGCCGGGGGAGCGTGTACTGGACTTTGGGTTGACAAAGTTTTTTGTGCCATCTAGGCAGGCAGGTGGCTGTCCCTACTGATGTTTTGGCAGCTCAGGAAACTGCCATCCCTGGGAAGTCCCCCTCCTTCGTTAAACAGCAAACAGCTTTCTCTCGGGCCGCGACTCTTGACCAGTTCCCCAGCCACCGATCTGACTGATGGCTCGTTACCATGCCTCCGCCTGTAATGCCAAAAGACCCCATCGAGGGCGCGGTGTTCTCAGCTCGCACGTATATCAGTTCCATTGCAGAATTTATACTTTGATTAAAAAGAAAAGCCTCTTGGAGACAGTGTATTAATAATGAACAAATTCCTTTTTATGTCTCCTGGATATAAGGGCACCTCGAGTCTCTCCCTGGGGAGAGAGAATGGTCTGGACAGCTCAGTTAGAAGCCTCAAAGGCAGCAAGCACACAGGAAAGGCTGGTTTATTATCTTTGTTCTTTCGTTGCTGTACTCAAATCCCTGGAACAGCGTTACTTTGAGCCATAGATATTGTGCTGTGCATTTTTAGGGGAGGCTGAGAAAAACATCTGATCATAATGCCTTTAAAAAACAGTGATAAAAGAGACGAAAAAATAATTTATATTAAATGCTACAGTGCTTCATTTACACAATACAATAAAAAGCAAATTTTGTGATTCAAGTAATGATTGCAGGTTATTAAGCTAGTCTTTAAAGACTTTATAAATGAAAGGCTTTTAATGTGATGAACATGGATGATAATGTGCTTGAAAATAAGAGAGTATCTTTATTAAGTTTGACACATTTGTTCTTCACCCGCCCACTTCCCCGCTACTTTACTTGGTCTCAGGATCACAACGCACCAGCGAGACAAAGCTTTACTGGGAAACCGCATGGGAGCACACTGCCTTCCATGTCTGAACATGGCATTCTGGGGAGAGGCTCTAACACCACGGATTCCCACCCACTGATCGGAAGGGGGGTCGTGGGGCAGCCAAAGCAGGTGGGACTCTGCTTCCACAGCCAGGTTCATCACCAGATGGTTTCCCTCTACGTGTGTAAGAGATCTCTCCTACACCGACCGTTGAAAGATTAAGCGGAGAGCTCACTGAGACATGAAAACTGCTCTCCCTGGACAGCCGTTGCGTTAGGAATTTGGCAGCTGGTGAGGCTAGCAGTCGATGGGCTGATGGGTGGAGCTGGGTGGGACTCTGCTTCCACAGCCAGGTTCATCACCAGATGGTTTCCCTCTACGTGTGTAAGAGATCTCTCCTACACCGACCGTTGAAAGATTAAGCGGAGAGCTCACTGAGACATGAAAACTGCTCTCCCTGGACAGCCGTTGCGTTAGGAATTTGGCAGCTGGTGAGGCTAGCAGTCGATGGGCTGATGGGTGGAGCTGGGCTGTGCTACCCTGGGGCCTGATTCCGAGCATATTGACACCAGCGGGTGCCTGCTCACTAGCTTGAAGGATCCGGCCCTGGCAGTGCTGGAGTCAGAAACTTTGACAACCATTTCACTGCTTTTTTATCTTTTTGAGTGCTAGTTCTGATGGTCAGATTGGGAGTTACTGACCTGGGGGGGAAGTGGCAGAGGGAGAGGTAGAGCTGTGCTCCTGAGCCATGCAGCCGACCGTAGAGCCTTCCTTCCCTTAACTGGTAATAAACTGATGCTGGCGTAAGGGGAAACTGTTCCCGCAGGTACTGCCTTTAGATTAGATATCTCAGAGTTGTAAAAAACTTCCTGTTATGGGGGTGAGCTATCAGAGAGCCCTGCCCAACTGCGGTTTTGGATAACTTAATTTAACCTGCTCAACTTGCCTGCTCATTTCAGTGGAATATTCTGCTCTATTTTGCCCAAATTATTAAAGACTGATGAGGTTTCCAACCTAGAAGTGGCTGCATTTCAGTGATGGATGAGTTGATTCTTGGGTGGATATAGTAAGTCAAGGCATTTTTAAGCATCTTCAGCATGAAAGGCACAATATAAATGTAAAATATTATTTTGTGCCATGCAGCTGCTGAAATCTGAAATACACATTATGTCTCGGTAATATAGACAGCGCTTAAGACTGTTAAATTAAACTATTAAAGTCTATAGAAAAAACAGAGATGACAGAGTGCAAATTAAATCTGAATTATCGTTAAATTGCTGCGCCAGTGGTTTTCAAACACATTGATAGTGACCTGAAAGAGAGCAGGGGGAGTGGAATGACATCCACACCTCCTAATTGGAGTCATTATCTGTACTTTGTTACCAGGCTGCCCACAACAAGGGCATTGCTGGGCAGTGGTGACACAGGGAGGGACAAGGGATGCCCATGGAGGACAAGGAATGCCCGGGGTGTAGTGCACGTCCTGCCATCTCTCTGATGTAAAGCCAGGACATGGCCAGGCAGCCTGTCACTTTGTCAGACAGATAGTTTGTAAAGGCAATACATGACTGTAGGCTCTCTTCCGTGCAGGGCGACTGAGGTGGGAAAGGGGGGGCCGTGGTGCGTGGCTGCATTGTGCTTGTGAGAAATATTGGTGTCCCAGGGACATGCCAGTCCTTCCTTCCCTCTGCTCTTCCCTGCTAACAGCTCAGGTTCAGTGGGAGGCCTCACTGGACCAGGGACTCATAACAATTCCAGCTACAGCTTCATGGAATATCAGGTGGAAAAGCAGTTTTTTAGGTCATCTAAATGCTGTTGCCTGCCAAAACATGAGCACACCTGACAGTGTGTTCTCAGATGCTTTGCCTGGTTCATTTATATCCAGTTGCAAGCAATGAAATTTTCAGAGCTTCTTTTGGAAGTCTATGCCTGCCCATTCTCTAATAAACACTTCACAGTGCATTTTAAAATGAGGATTTTGCCTTTGTTTTCCTCATTTCATTACTCATGATGGTATCTCTGTGTGCCTCTAAAAAATCCCTTTCGACCCTTAATCTTTACAAGAGCCTGCAGGCATGTAGGTATCTGTTTATTGTGAGTCAACCTCATGCCAATCCATCAGTTTGCCTCTTGGAGCACTTTATGACAGCAGAAAGTGATTAATTTTCAAAGCAGACGCAACCTTTAATCTGCAGAAAAGGAAACAAACTTTCCCCTGCTCCTTTGCTGATTGAATCTGGAAATGAATGAATGATACCTGACTCAAATGTGTGTCTAAAATAGTTTTCATTAAATATAATCGGTCAGTGCTGATCATCAAAAGTGTCTTGAAGATTGGCCTATATGTGTATATGGTAGTAAAGTCAGAATGAGCTCAGTGATCGATATTCATCCAACATCTTAATCTGCTCAACAGTATTAAATGGATTTTCCCAACATCCCCGCAAAGCGGGGAAATAATGTAACTCTTGAGCAGGAATATTAAAGCAGAGAGGATAAATGTGATGTCCAAAGCAACGCTGAGCATCTCTTGACTTGTATATTTGTACGTGTCATCCTGCTGTTTGTCATCATCAACCGATGAAGTTACAGCTGGGGAAAACTCCCAGGGACGGGCAGGAAGAGCCAGGGTTTGGCAAGCCAGGAGGAAACATCTCAGTGTGACCTCGCCCCCATGTGCTTTTGTAGCCCTGGATCTGTCAACTGCTCATCGCCGGTGGCTGGACTGGGACTAGACCTGAGCGCTCACGCAGCCTTAGTTCTGAGCATAGTTTATTTGTTTTCTAGGTGGTTTAGGGAACACAGATCCCTGTCCTGAAGTCCATCCCTTGCTACACTATTAAAATACATTTCCTGCTTCTGGCATGGAGCTGAATCTCGTTCCAGGAGAAGCTAAGCTCCAATATGCAGGTCATTTTACATACTGCTGCACTAGAAAAATCATACTAATTTTATATATATATAGAGTTAGCTCAGTGATGGCTAGAGATTTGTGTTCCTCCCTAGACTTTCTGTAGGAAATCTTTTCAATTTCTCTGCTGCAAAATAAGAGGGTAATGAACAGTGTATTTAATTTAGATATTTAAGGCCAAGCCTGCTACGGGACATTTGTCTGTGGCCATGACTTCTGGAGAGATTTGAATGAATGACCAAGAAGAATCTGAAGCATCCAGTCATGCAAATTAAACAATTTCAGTAATGTGAGGGCTACTTTTCCTGATCCATAGTAATTGATGAGGCTCATTATATGTTAATATCACTCCTTTTTTTTAATCTTACATGTAATTTGCTACAGTGTTTCAATGTGAAGGTATAATTAAGATTCAGATGGCAATTTCATTCTAGACTGCTCTCTACAGTTGCTTAAATAAAAATTTTCACTAGGGACAGAAAAAAATTTTCTTTTTGATACTTCAGATAGAAATTCATTCAGCCACTGCTGGGTTTTCTAATTGTGAAGAAGTGTGAAGTACTACCTCTTGCAGGCAAGCACTGCTTCCCTTCCCCCTCCATGGTTCGGTGCCCCTGCTGAGGGTCTTGTGTTCGGTGCAGCACGGGCTCAGGTCTTTAATGCACAAAGCCTCTGTCTCTCACGCTTACAGCTGTGACCAGTTCCTCCACCTAGATGTTAACGCTACTTGTCAGTGTGCCTGGCACTGGTGGGTGCAGCAGCCAGCCGCTCCAAGACCTGCACGACCAAGCTGTTGGTGTGTAAATCCTCACGTGAACCTTCAAGAAATTTCATTGGCACTTTGCCAGGCTTTTTATACACGTTAAGGGTTTATGTGGTGCTTAAACTGGGCAAAAAGCCTCGGTGGTGAGGGCGGGAAAGGCATGTGTGTGTCTCTGTGCTTGTGTGTATCGTCACTTTGCGCTGAACCTCCTCTTTACGACCAGGCTCTGGTGTACGTGGGATTTGATGACTGCCTACCAGTTGACTACATGCATGAGCTTACACCAGGGATGCAGCTCGCTGTTGACAGGAACGCGTTGGAACGTAGCGTATGAAAAGAGCAAAACGAAATGTTTCTGTAATACCATGCGAGGAAAGACAAATGTGGGTGTACATGAAACCATCCAGGCAAGTCTGCTGACACGGGCAGGGAGGGGGAGAGAGGAGTTTCTCTGCTTTTGTAAAGCGAGTAAGATAGTCACCACCTGGGTAGTGGGAATTTCTGAAGTGGATGGCAAAATTCATCTTTTTTTTTATAGCAGCCAATTTTGGAAGCGATCGTTTTGTCATGATTTCATTTAGGCTGACATCAGGTGCTTTGTGAACCCTGTTTCAGAGGTTTTCTCCATTTGAGAGTGGGACCGTGCGTCCGGAGCACAAACCCTGTGCCGTGTCAACTGCGGCTGCCTGGCAGCGGTGTTGCTTGGCAGGGTGGTTTGGGTCCTTCCTCTGTCCAAAAGGAGATGTGCGTTTTCCAGCGCTCTCTGAGCAGGGCCCCAGCAGGGGTTCATGGGCTGTAACGTACAGAATCGTCCCACCAAAGCAATGAAGCTGCTCGTGGCAAAGGTTGCAGCTACCATGTGGGCAGGGGTACAAAATCCCTGCTGCTGGAGTGGATGTGACAGTGTGTGAACACCTTTTTCAGTGTGGTAAGTGTTGGGGGGTCTGTAAGAACCAGAGCAATCACCATCCTGCTCTGCAGTGGGGAGCACTGTGCAGAATCACCGAGTAGCTTTCTGACTCAGTTTCCCCTCGGGGAAATTGGAGGAGATCTTTCCCAAGGTTGCTGTGAAAATGATTGTGTTACAGTGATGCTGTGGTGTGAGGGACTGTGAGTGCTTCAGCGAGACAGCTTTCTGTCTGACAGCTGCTTTAAAGATGGAAAAAGAAGTGCAAAGATTTGGCTTCGCTTTGCACCATGTGGAAAATGCAGGATGTGTCTTTCAAAAAAGGAATTTATCACAGCATTGTAGTGTTGAAGGACTGCAAGTGGTGTGGGTCCTATTCTCCCCTGGTGTAACTGCAGCTCCCGCTCCTGCCTCACACAATAACGGGGATTTGGGGTTGCCCGTTCATGCAGGTAACTGTGGTGGGAGTGTGCTGTCTCTGTGCTGTACCGTAATGTGAGTTTTGGAACTGGGCCTGTTTTTAATAAATTGTACCTTTTCCTCAACTGCTTCCTGTCTAAATACTGTGCTCTAACCCAAAAATGAGCAACCATCACAGCAGCTGTCAGTGGATTTTTGTATGTTCTCGGCAAAGACCCTCAGAGGAATTGCCTTATTAAACAGCTGAGCTATCAAAAGTGCCTTTTCCTGCCAAAAAGGGCAAAAAGCACAGAGAACCGAATGAATGTTTAGTGGAATTCTGTTGCAGTTTAACGGGACAGGGCCTTGGAAGGAGATCTCTCCTGGCTGGTGCCTGCTGCAAAGAGAGTCCAAAGAATATGCTGGAGTCTTGAGCCTAAGACCTGTATCATCTTTGTTTTGACCCTTTCAGGGCATACCGGTACTTTTGATGGATGCTGTCACCCCTGGAGCTGAGCTGGGCTGGGGGGTGTTTGCAGGGCATCACGTGCCATGAGGTCTTGGCTACCCATGGACAAATGTGGATCTGGGAGGCTGGGGAGTGTTGTTTCAGCCTTCAGTGCATTTCAGATTTGATCCTGAGGAGAGAAAACACTGAGCTCAGCTGCAAGAAAGAAAGTGAAGTTTATCACCGCGAGGGTCTGTACCTTTTGTGACTGAGTAGAAGGGACCAGGACTTTCCAGCCTAGAAAAGAGATGGACCAAGTGGGCATGCGGTGGAGATCCAGCAGATAGGAGGGGGTGTGGAAGCAGTCATGGAACGAAGGAAGGATGTGGCTTCAGTGAGCACATCTGGAAGTCACAGTTTTGCTCGCTGTGTTGTTTTATGGCTAATTCTAAAGGAGCATGGTAAACAGATAATTGCTGGTGGAGGGAATCGTGTGAGCAGATCAGAGGCAGGGGTGATAGTAGAGGAACTGGCCTAGAAAACCATTGGGACACAGCGTGAGAGAAGCAGGAGAAAGGCAGAACCTGCATTTTTTGAGAAGAAGGAAGCAAAATGATCGGATTTGAAACAGAGGGTGATGCTAGAGAGAAATACGGTGTCTGAGAGGCAGGCGAACTGATCACATGAATTAAGACAATTAATTTCAGTGGTAGCACAGAAATGCGCTGTCTACTTTTATTCCATCTCAACCTAGCTTTGGCCATTTTTATTCTGAGTCACTGCCGGAGGGCGTCCTTTGGTGCTGCCCTCTATACAGAATTTAGGAGCAGGGCTCTTTTCCGGACCTAAGTCTTTCCATTATCTTATTTCTTTCCTAAGGGAGCAAAATTGATTCCCAATAAAGCAGCTGGTTGATTTTTAAGATTCTCGCACTTGCCTATGTGTTAGATCTTTTGGTTTTCTATTTAATGGGTTGCTCTGTCTGGCCCGCCTCTACATGGCTTCCAGCCAGGCTGTGGGCATGGGCTGCAGCTCCACGGCCGGGCTATTGCACACTGCACCCCTTCTCCAGGGATTCCCACCACCTTGTCAGATACGGAAGCTAACAAAAAATGCTGTTTCTCCTTTTCCTTCAGTGGATTTGATTTTTATTAATTTTGTCCTTACCTGTCAGGACTGGAGTGGAAAGGGAAGAGAGGGTCACTGAAGCTCTTTTGTCACAGACCCTGAGTGCGCTCTGCTTTGCTCTCTTTTATTCTCCAGAGTAAATTACCACTTTTTTTCATACCCTTGCATTTTATTTATGCTTGTTTTTTCCCTCCCATCATAGCCTTTTATGCTTGTTGCCTCAACTCCTTTTGGTGCTGAGAGATCCTCAGCTTTGAGGCTTTTCCTATTTTAGTGAATATATTTGGCAGTAATAAGCATCAGAACAGGCTCCAGGCCAACAGGGCAATACATACCTTGATATTTCTTATTTATTCCTGATTCATGTTCACACACTCAAGCCAGCCAGTTTCCAAGTCAGAACATTTTTAATCTGTCTCTGACCACTGCAAACTCTTCCTTTTATGTAGAGGAGAAAACATGTTTTCCTCCTGCTTTTTAAAGGGATGCAGATGCAGTAGGGAAGCTGGGTTAGGAAGCTGGCTGGTAACTTGCTCATAATACACAGAGTTGAACAGGACAAAGTCTATTCCCCAGAGTTCCTTTGGTTGTGCAGCACTAGGCATTTGTTTGGGAATGATGCAAATACTGTGCAGATGAAGAAGTGAGCGCGGCTGTGTCTGGTATCCAGTTTCAATACTTTTCTGAAGAAAACTTTTATGCAGCAGGAAGCTGGTTATTTGACACACTTCTTGTGGGTAGTACATCTCTACAGGATTCCAGAGGGCTACTGGCAGAACAATTAAGGGTGCATATTTTAAGCTGTGCTTTGGAGAGATGCTTACGTCTCTCGTTACTTGTTAGGAGAATAGGAATTGCCACGCCAGATGAAACTGGCAATCATCCTTCTCCGATGTGCTACCGGTGACAGTATCTGATGTCGGATGCTTTAGGGAAGATGCAAGAAACTACGATGTGCCATAAAGGAGCTTCCTCTGACTCACACTCATCGGAGCTGGCTGGTGCCCCGGAGCTTGTTGATGGAGCGTACACAGTGATTTTTAGCTCGTGGCTGTCGTTAGGACTGAGTCGTCAATGCTGCGGAGCAGGGCGGTGATGGAAGCAAAGGCAGCTGGGGCAGTATGGCTTGGCCAGGTGTGGAGCCAGGGAAGGTCAGGGTAAATTGAAATAGTGCAGTGGAAATTCTCTGTTTTCATTACAATTATCACTTACAATCCATAGAGTTTAATCCTTTCCTTTAATTGGATAAATTAAGTAAAGGATTTCTGCAAGTCCATAGGCAAATATTACAATCATGTATGCCTCAATTTGCTCAGAATTAAAATAAGCTTTGCTAATGAGTTCCTATGGTCTATCACGAAGCAGTGAAGACTTGTGAGCCTCTGAATTACCACAGAATTTGAATGAAAAATAGGTGTGCTTTTTTCCTCATTACTTATCTAACCTAATTCTGCTTTCACTTTTAACTACTTTTATATGTTTGAGCGACTGGGATTTTGCTCTTCTTTCCCCGTGTACCTGAGCCAGCAGAGCAATCGCTCAGTTTTGATCTAATAATGATGTGGGAGATGGGGGGCATTTGACTTCCTGTAATTTCTTGATCCACTGCCTATTGAACAGAGAAGTAACACAGAATTGATACAGATGACTTGGCTATAAGATCTCAATATATAGGATGTCAGCGTCAGCCTGAAATATCCTGCCTGGAGAGTGTCGGACGTGAGCATTGCCAACCCTGACATCACCTGCCCCGGGAGGCTGCGCCGTATCAGTTATTCCGGCAGGTGGTTCCCTGGAATGGAGAGAGATTAAATAGCCCAAAGAATTTTACTCAGCTGTGTAAAACATTATTAAAAAAACCTTTCAAATAAGGTTTGTGTGTTTCTCACTCTCTGGCGGTGTAATGACAGGACACCAGGCGTTGCTGGCAGGTTCCGTGGGTACGGGAGGCACAGATGCCGGCACGGTGGCGAAGCTGTGCTCCTGCAGTTTGAAGAGGGCATTTGCTGGAGAAAGGCCTGCGTAAGCTGCGGAATTGCAGCAGCTTTAGCCATGGTTATGTGGGCAAATCCATTTTCATCCAGCACTATCAGCAGGGTGAAACTAGGTAGGACTGCAAATTGTCGAGTACATTGGGCCGTGGTGCAGCGGCCAATTTCACGCTGCGGCTGCCCTCAGGGACACGGCAGACGTCCCTGCTCGGGCAGACTTGCAAGCACTGCGATTCCACCTCTTGCTCTCCTCAGAAAGTAATCAACCTGGCTTTGTGTGTTTGGATTTTTTCTCTTGTGTTTCAAAGCTTCAGCACATCTCCTGGTTTTGATACAAAATACAGGGACAATGCTCGTTGCTCTCTACACTCAACGCTTGTATTATGGTTTTCTGGGAACTTTGCCGTCTGGGGGACCACATCAGTAAAACTACAATAATTCAGAAGTCAGCTTGTGCTGAATTGCCTGAATTTGGTGGTTAACCTGTGCTGAGGTCCATGCTGTCCCTGTTGGCTGCTTTCCTTTCCAGATGTTGAGAGGTGGCCCACTTTTGTCTACACTGTGCTGATACCACTCTTGCAGTTGCATTAGTCTGTGGTGATGATAGCACCTATTCTCGGTGCAAATGATGCTTAGAAAATTAAAAAGGCACCTTTCATAAAAGGAGAGAAAAAGGAAAGAACAGAGAAAGGAAATAAAAGAACATGCCTGGGTCAGCCGCATGCACAATTTTTCACCATTCTTGGAAGAGAATGGCAAATCTTTCTTTTCTCTGCAATTCCAAGCTGCTGAATTGCTCCGGGATCTCTGATTTACCCAAATATCCTCTCTTACACTGAAATCAGACTCTTAATGTTGCTTATACACTCTTCTTACAGTTGAAATTCCTAAGTCATTTTAACATTTCATCTACTGTCTTTACTCCATTGAACAGAAATAATGGAAAGAAGATAGAGTGATAAAGAAAAACACCAATGGGAAGTAGAATGAAAACTGATTGATGAGACATAATGTAGTTAAGCAACAGATGTTAAGCACTGTTAACTGATTGTCTTATTATATTCTTCCAAAGCCTCATCTCCCCTGACCCTCACAGGCTGAGAGATCTCGTTGTGCATACAGCAAGTCAATACAAATCAGAAGCAAAACATTTGCCCATAGACTTAAAAGGGGCTTTTCAGGTAGGCAGTGGTGGTGTAAATGCCAGCCTGATCTGATCTATTAGTGCAGTTGAGTCTAACCTCTCCAGTCTTTTAAACATGGAAAAACAACAGCTCTAAGTGGCTGTGAGGTTTCAATTACATTTACACCCCAGAGGGACACAGCGGTGACCTTGTGCTGATGGATTTATGAGTATGCTGTCTGACAGGAAGGCGGGTTTAAAAACAATTGCTGCAACACGTGCTTCGTTATTACACTAAACTACTTTCCTTGGCTTGAGCATCTTTATTTTTCTCCTCTCGGCAGGCTCAGGTAGTCCAGGGGATTCCTACCATTGATACGAAGATTATTTTCTCATAGTTGTTTCAGAAATCGAAATAAAAACTGAAGTAATTTTAGACATTAAAACAACCACACCAACATTGGAATCACCAGCATGGTGAGAAGCTTTTTGCTTCAGGTGTTTTTCTAAAAGCTGAGAAGATTATTTTCTCTGACTAGTCTGACCAAGAGTGATTTCAAATTTAAAAGGATGAGTTAGATTTCTGTGAACACTTTTACATTTAAATCCTTAGAATAAACATGCTTCATTGATGTATTGTCTTGCCCACATTATATCATACAAGAGCTTGATTTAATTAGCTGGAAGCCATAGAAGATTATTCTTGAAAGTTATGAATTGCTTTCCTTATTCCTCTGGAGCCTTTTATTCTCTTTTGGGACTAATCATTATGAAGCGAATAATTAAATATTGATGGGAAATAATGAAAACATTCTACATGAGCTGAAAAATATACAATTGTTATGACTATGGAAATGTCCAAATTAAATAGTAATATTTCAGCATTCTCTAGTATGTCACAAACCTACATGTGTACATTCCAGCTCAAAACAACTGTCCTGTGTAATGGTTTCAGCTTTACAGATGTATTCACTCTTAGCCTCTGTGTGAAGACTACTAAGCAGTTTTTAATTAACTTATGTCAAACGTTGCATAGCGGTACATCAACAAGAACTTACAAGAAGAACAAATCTTCATTCAGCTCAGATCAATACATGTGCATAATTCATTACACCTGTACAGAAATACCCTGCGAAGACACCTTAACTCTGACCCAGGAGGCTTTGCAGATAGCAGATGTCTATTTTAATAATTATTGCAGAAATGGGGATGAACAGGAATATACCCTCAGATGCTTTTGCACACAGTAGCACTTAATAGTGCCTGTATGTCATCAATCTGCTTGCATTAAATTGTATGTTGCCTCTTGCAGAGCTAGGAGCCGAACCAGGTGCTCCAGCCATATCAGCCCCACTTAATGTCCTCCGTGATCCTGCTGTAGCTCGATGGAAGGGAATGACATGGACCCAAGCTTTGAATTCATCTGAAAGTGTCTCTTTCTTCTTCAGCAGGCTCTAGTTTTGCCTTTTCAACTCCTCAATGCCTGTCTACCAGGCATTGTCAATGAGTAGCTATGTACTACGAGATTTTTTAGCAGCGTTATGGCCCAAAAATTCTCAGGCAAGTTGTGTAGCCATGCTCCATTCTGCTGCGACTAAGTTGCTAACGATACCTGTAGTACACTTTGGAAGATGGCATGAGTGTATCTGCATCTGGTGCAGTGATTACAGGGTAGATCAGCCCTAAAATGTGAGGGGCTCCTGACTTGAGCTTATGAGACTGCAAATAGGATTGGATTATCCAGAAGAAGGTGGTATTGAAAGTTTATAAGCTATTATTTTTGTATTTCAGTAAGAACTACGCTGTGGGAAGAAAAAAAATCCAATACTGTTCACTGCATAAGGTTTTTGACCACACCTTCTGTTTTGCTACAGTTTTGTCTCAGCTGTTCATTTTTTGTCTAGTGGAGGACAAATGGTGGAGTCTCTGACAGTCTCAGCTGGGTCAGATATCCCCAAGTACCACCACCAAAGTTCTTGCAGTGGCCTGGGTGCCAACACTTAGCCAGTGAAGGTCTCTGTGCACTGTTAAGAGCCTGATGCCTGAAGCGAGTGGACCACAGAGGGAGATGGGAGGGTATTTTTTGTTAGGAGCTCACCACTGGTGCTGCAGTAAGAGGAGGAGAGATGAGAAGGAATCGGAGCGCTGCGACAGGCGGTTATGTGGGCTTTGTCTTCCAGTTGCACAGAAAGTAGTTTGACATAGCCAACAACATTCCTGCATAGCAAAATTCTCCTCTCAGCAGTCTGGGCATGGATCAGTCAGGAACATGACGTCTGCTTTAATGACATTTCCTTATTCCTATTGCCTTTCAAGTGGTCACTGAGGTACAAGGACAAGAAAATTTAAATGTGCGAGTGGCCAATAACAAGTAGCTGTTGCAAAACTCAGTCCTTTGCTAGAGCTGTGTGGTAGCAGCTTTTCCAGTCCGTTTTCCATAGCTGATCCCTGCTGCCAACCCTACTATATAAACCAAACCAGCCTGGGACAAACAGGAGTGTGTAACTTATCCATCCCTGCATCTCTCCAGCGAAAGACTTACTGCATAAATCAATGGACTATTTAGCTGATGAGGCGGAGATTATGAAGTTGGGGATTTTACTTCACTGTGTGGTTCCTATTTGAAACTTGTGTGACCTCCCTGGGACTGCCAGGTTAGTGGCAATAACACGTTTTACTGAGAATATCTGGCAAGGAAGGGTTTTATTTTGTGCTTCTCCTGTCTGACAGATGGTTTTTGGTTGAAGCAGGGGTAGAAAATCCCCACAGTAGTTGCAGGGAGACTTGGCTACATCCACTGGCATTAATTATAATAATTGTCCTTCATAATTAGCCGCGTGCCAGAGCTGGAGGCACGTCACGTCTCTGCTGACTCTGTCTGATTGTCGGGTCCTTTTGCGGATTGCTCTCCCACAACTGGGAAGCAGATTGTTTGGGCTGGAATTAGAGAGTTGTAGGTAGCAGCAGCTGCTCTTGAGCTTTTTTTGTATGCTAGTTGGATGTGTGAGTTCAAATTGGTTTTGTTCATTTAACAGCCTGTTCAATGGAGGAGGAAGAACAATGTGAGCCCCTGTAGCTGGTAACGCTTGTTCTGATAGAGGCTCTGCCTGGAGACGACACTTTGGTGTATTTATGATTCTGTAAACGATTGGTTTCTGTTGGCTGCAAAAGTAGGAAACAGCCCTACATGTACCTACTGCTGGTGCAGAAACCCTTACTCGTCGCACCTCACACCAGCCTGTGCAGGTGGCATTAGGTTTGACCTGAGCTTGGTGTAAGCATTTCCTCAGTGAATGCAGTGCTACTGAAATTGCACAGTGATGTTGTAATTTAAACCTGGAGCTGACCTCACTGTCAAGACCCTCATATTTAACCATGTAAGCCTGTCTGCAAAAAGGAGGGATTTCACCTGGGCCCTGAGCCTTGCTGATGGGGAAGAACCCAGGCGTACATGTCTCTCTGGCAGAGATCTGGTTTTGTCTCTCATTATCCTACTCTGATTTGATAGGTAACTAATTGAATTGATTTTTCTTCCCCAAGTCAAGTCTGTTTTGCCCATGACCATACTGGGTGAGTGACCCCTCTGTCCTTGTCTCGACCCACGAGCCTTTTGTGACATTTTCTCCTCCCCATCGTGCTAGTGGGAGGAGTGAGCGAGCACCCTCACCCCTCTGTCCTTGTCTCGACCCACGAACCTTTTGTGACATTTTCTCCTACCCATCGTGCTGGTGGGAGGAGTGAGCGAGCACCCTCATGGTCTTCTGCTGCCGGCTGGGCCTAAACCACGAACGGGCAGTAACTCACATAAGCTACCACCAGTCATTGCAAGGTTGGGATGATGAGGCTTACGCTACTAAACTTTCTTCTGAAATGTAGTCCTTCGTATCACACGTAGTCAGCCACATCAAGCTGCGAAGCGCAGAACTTGACTGTCGTTCCTGCATCGGCAGAACTGTAATGTCCTCCGCAGCGTACAGTGCATTTGGTCACGTCTGCAGCAACGCTCTGAGTCCCCACGGTTTATTTCACCCTAAAATCTCAAAGTATTTCACAAACCTAAGTAACTCGGGTATTTTGATAAAGTGGACAGGCAATGTAAGCAATGTAGTGCTTAGAGAGGTTAAAGGAACTGCCCAGACTGTGCTGAGATTCAAGTCCAAAGTTCTTGCTGGCCAGGCCTTGCCCCTAAACATCAGACCTGTTCCAGGTAATCCGCTGGTGGGAATGATACACTTCTGCTCACGTGGGTGGACTTGGGCAGAGTTACAGGTGTGCAGATCTTACAATATTGTGTGCAAATTGGTGTTTCGTGTTCAGGGTACGGCATCAATGCAATATTGAAATGAAATCCAATTTGTGCCAAGCAGCCTTGACAACGTAGCTACTGCAGTGATGCTGTAGTGAGTGAACAGGTAACCAACCATGCCGAGCTGCAAGATGGATCTTTTCCAGAGACACTCCTATGCAGTATGTTAGGAAGCCTCAGTGATAAAATGATTAACTTCTCAAGGCAAAACAAAGATACTCCACTTTATCTGGAAGAGAAATGCAAGGTGGCTGCCCAACTTGAATTGTGGAAAGAAATCTCTGCTCATTGTGCTCAACTTTTAGATCTTTTAGAAAGGGCAATAAAATCACAGTTTCTTTTTCTTTCTGGCCTCATGCCAAGCCCAGGCTGACACTGGGGATGGATCTGGCTCTGCTCTGTTCTGTCTGGGGATGTGGGAGCAGGACGATACAGCTTACTGTGGCGCCTAACACAAAACTTTCAGAGAAAGCGAGGAAAATCTACATTTCCTTCCTGCATCAAGTGCATCAAATGACTTCAGCTTATGCTATTGCATTACATTATTAAAGCTGAACTCTAAAGGAGCAGGTGGCCCACTGATGTTATTTCACCTCCCATGTCTGTTGGCAAATCTGTCATCTTAACGCCAAGTGAGAATAAGTTTTGGTGGCTGTAGTCTGGGGGTTTTTCAAATGCAGGGAGTTATTAATGATAATGGCTATTCGTGTTAAATGTTTGCTTTTTGCAGAGTTGACTGTGATTTGTACTAGTCACTGTAGAGAGGAAAAAGGCAGTGTTTTCCCTGAAGTTGTCCAATTCTCAAACCATTTTGAAAGTTTTGGGGGGTTGGGACTATCTCTTCTCGAAACTGAGGCAGATTTGTCTATGTCCAAGCTTGGAGGGCTATTTCTGCAGGCTTGACTGGAGGACAAGTCATGGATCAGAGCAGGAAATCCTTACTTGTTGCCTGTCTGCATTATGCATAGTTTAAATCAGCTCTAAATTGAAAAGAGAAATTTAAATAGAAAGAAAACCCATATCCAGTGTTCTCAGTGTTCAAGAAAAAAAAAAAAAAGCCAAAAAACCAAAAACCAAAACAAGGGAAAGGATCTGCATCTCAATCTCATTGTTGTGTTAAAGGAGATGTACTGAATTTGCAGAATGGCTGGAGCAAGTTGTGAATAATGTATGAAAGGGAAAAATTGCTTCCCTGTGCACAGAGAGAATGCAAACAGCTGTGCTGTGTGCTGGCTACAGAGATACACCGGCATCGCTGGGGACCCGAAGAAGAGTGTAGCAAATCCAGAGTTCCCGAGTTTTCCCTCCTGCTCTGGCACCAGTCCTTAAGAAAGTTTAAAATTACTTTTATTGCTTATAATTAATTTTTATTCCTTTTCTCTCTTGGCAACTGGCCGGTTAAAGGGAGGGAGAGGGAATGAGAAGCATACACAAAGAGGCCAAATAAGGAAACGTGAGTCTAAATACATTATAGCTAATGGTTTTCTTTTTAAAGCTCAACCTTCTTTTTTTCAATGTAGCTGTTTATTTACTGTTGATGAGAGGTCAGGATTAGTAGACTTGGCAAAAGTCAATGTCTTCTGGTGCTACAAACCAAACCTTGATTTCTATTACCTCTGTGTTCACTCACTACCTTGAGTAGTTTATCTATTTAGATATGACAAGTCAGGATTTGGTCAAATACAGGGTTTGTGCTTCAATGCATCACAGGTCAGACCTTCAAATTTGTTTCTGTCTTGTTAGCTTCCTGGCCAGAAAATGAGACACTTGTCCAGTTATGTGCCAGTTTTAAGGTGGTGTTAACTATGGACCAGCAGGACAGCAGTCTTTTTCAGAAGGTCTGAACTCTGGTCTTTAAAGAGAAGGGGAACAAATGCAATCTCATTACTTACTTAGCTTTCATTTAAATGAAATAAGCTTTTTAAAAAAACTATATAAGGTTTAAATCCCACACTCTGAATTTAAACAGATGAGTGAATAGTGAAACAACTTGAAGAACTGTCCCTCATTGCCAACAGAACCTTTTGTCTGATGTGGAGAAGAAAACACAGACACTTAGTCATTTTTATGCTTTCAAAGCATTGGTTTGATGGTGCCAAACTTTTTCTGACAGATCTCGTCTACTTCAGTTATCTGCCACTCCAGCTTACGAGGTTTCTAGGGCAACTGGCACCTTCATAGTGAACCACACGGTGTATTCAAGGATTCCTGGAAGGCTGCTCTTATTGGCTCCTTTTCCTTTAGCACTCATAGATTTCAGTAGCTCAATTTCTAAAATAACAACAGCAAAGTATTATTATTATTTATGAGCACAGGTGAATGATTTCTTGTCTTGGATATTTTCAAGGCTGGTGGTTAGGATGACTTCAGCTTTCTCCTTTGTCAAGTGTCTTCATAGATGAGGGGTCTTGGCCAAGAGTATTACTTGTAACTCTCTTAAACTTTGTTGGAAGAAATGTTAGCTTCGCTGCTTTGTACAACTGTAGTTGCCTCTGCCTGGGAGCTGGGCGTCTCATCTGTGAAACAGGAGGGGCAAAAAGCTCTGGGCTGGGGCAGCAGAGAGGGGCAGCTTCTGCAGACTGTCTGTGAAACTGCTTCTATCAAAGACTCGGTGACTCTCAGTAAGCTGGTACGGTATTATCTGTATTGGTAGAACCTGGTCCTAAAAGGAGAGGAGCTAGTTTCCTGGCTAAAGGAGATGGGAACCTTTGCTCTGTAAGTCCACAGCCTGGGGGAGTTCAATGGGACACTGTGGTTGCAGAATGCTGGGGCAAATATGTTTATTTTGTGGATCAGGAAGACTGTTAACCATGCTACATGGTAGGAACAAATAATTAGATTAGTCTGAATTTCTAGATTCTGGGGCATAATGTGTATACATGTTATGATAATTAGCTATATTTGGCTCCAAAGTCAAGTCTCTCTTCTTAAAACCCTTTCTTCTGAAACACGATGGATTTGTCATTCCATGTGAGATGGATGGATAGTGATACGGAGATGTAAGGAAGCTGCACCACAGCTGGCTGCAGTCAAGACAAGGGGCATGGAGTTGCACTGATGTATTCACAGAGGTGTTCCCCTGTGTATTAATTCTGTGTTCCAGCGGTGTCTGAAAGCTCTTTGACAACACTTGTAGGCTGGGTATTGTGTGCTTGAAAAGCATCTAGCGTGTTGGTGGCAGCTATTTGGGAAGCAGTATTCCTCATTGCCCATTGGTACCATTCTTCCTGCACTCCTGGCTGTGTAGAGGCAGAAGCCGAATGGCATTGATCATTCCAGTCTGCTCCTGGCTTCCAGGCCAAAATGTAACAAAAAGAGGCTTGCTGGCTCCCAGCTAGCCAAGGATAAATAGCACCATGCTTTGCACCAGGCCTTCTTTGTGAGGTGGTGAAGGGGCAAGGAGATGCAGAGTTAGCTGTTGGAAGTAAATGATGAAGTTATGCACAGTGCTTACCCTTCCAGCTGGAGCCTGTTTGCTAACACCACCCACCCCAGCCACTAATGCTTCGCACTTCCCTGATGAGTGTCCATTTTCTGCTGCTGGCTTGGTGTAAGAATCTCATGAATAGGATTTTTTATTTATTAGCTGTGTTAATGTGGCACATAGGAGCTGCATTACGCCGGACACAGTACAAACACATTTATTTAGATTTGTGTGAAGATTACTAATGAGAAAAGATGGCTGGCCAGAGCTCTAAGCGTTCTGACACCTCTGAATAAAGCAATGACATCCCAACAGCATCTAAAGTGATGATTCCAGAAGAAACTCAGCCAGCTGCTTCCAGAAACTCCTACAGCATACCATTAGCCTTCTCTAAATAGTCTATAAAACAGAAGAGTTGACAAATGTTAGGAAATGGTCTTTACCCTGAAGCGTTTACAGTCCAAAGCTTCCATCCTTCAGAGAAGTGTCTACTTACGTGATGTTGTCCAGTGAGAAGATGTTACTTGTCTTCTTTAAAATTATGCACATCTCCAAATGGTCAAGATGGAAAGCAAAGGGAGAAGAAAGGAAAACTCTTATTTGCTTGAAAAGAAAGAAAAGATGGAGACTAGGACTTGCCTGAAGCCATGTAGAGAGTCAGTGGCAGAGCCCAGAATAGAAGCCAGATGTTCAGGGTCTGTGACAATATGCCTTAACAAGAATTTAACAGAGGGATGTTTTCCTTCAAAGTCTGTTTTCATCTCCCTTTTCAATTATCTTTCGGTAGTTTGATTTTTTTTTTTTTTTTTTAATGGCATGGGAGTTTCAGACAACAAGGTTACACTGAGGCATCCAACCTTTGGGACATTTGCTTGGGTCCTGATTCACCATGAGCAAGAAGAGCTGCTCTGATCCTAATTCTTGGGCAGGAACCTCAAAGATGGCAAGAGTCTATAAATATTTGCTTTATTTGCAGTGAAGAGTACAGGAAGTTCTGAATTTGCCTAATTTAGGCTTCAGTATAGGCTATTTATGTACTGCCTCCTGGGACCACCTCTGATTACTGAAAGAGTGACCTTATTGGAAACCAACAAGTAGGTCTGCAGTTAATTATAAAAGGTTCAGAGCTCGCTGCAGAGCCCTAACAAAGGTATTTTTGTGGATGATGTTATGTGTTTTTATTTAACAGCTCAAATCAGGAGAGCTAAAACAGATGGCATACTCGTTCCTGTTCTCTGGGAACACCTATAGAAAGACACTGATAATAACAGAGAGGCCAAGCCCAGTAGGTCAGGAGTGATGGCAAAGATCAGGCTGTCTGGGCTCACTAATTACCATCTGAAAGCAATAATGAAGTGGTCAGTGGGGTCGGGAACAGGTGATGCTGTGTGGAGGGGGAGAAAGGGGGTTTTGTTTGTCTTCTGCATTTGGAAGAAGTGGTTTAAAGATTGTAGCCTCTTTTTCAACTTTATGATAATGGTAGTGACTTAATCTAATCTAAATGTGGCCTTTGGAGAAAATCTGCTCTAGGATTTTTCCGAAATAATTTCCTGAAGGAAAGAAAAAGTTCTCTGAGTAAAGTTCAGAGTAATGTCTGAAGAGAGAAATGTAAAAAGCTGACTTATGGGGCAGCAAGTTTATACACGGGACGATGCTCCTCTGGGGCATTACAGAAAACGATTATACCAGATTTTGTTCATCAAGGCAAAGTAAGCTAAATCAGATAGAAGGCGAAGCCCTTAGGAAGGGGAGGAACATATTCAATTTAGTGAGGCAACTGTGATAGTAATTAAAGCCCAGATGGAAACCTTTGAATGTGTCTGGCATCTGTGTATCCGCTGTGTTTTTTCTGTTAACTTGACATTATAAAAGGAGCACCCAAAGAATAAAGAGATGGTGTTTGAAATTTCATCAGTCAAGCACTGTCCCAAATTTGATTTATTGTAAACAATCTTCAAATACTGCTTTGGGTGTATATGATACAGGCAGGGAGTATTCTCAAGTGGCAATTCACAGAGAAATTGTACATTATTTCTAGATTTGTCTTCGCTGAAATGCAGTCAGGATTAATCACACCATTCGCCAGCTCTAACTGTGAACCTCTTGTACTTCGGACATATGGATAGAATTTTATTCTGCTGTCGTATATTCTCTCTGAAGCAGAGTGCTATGCTGTTTATGAGCAGATACACTGGAAGATTTCAGTAAAAAACCCTATACAATAAAAGAATTCATGTAAAAATCAAGGTTTAAAAAGGGAAACATTGTCCTCCTTTTTCCCTCTAGTACACAAGCCAAGAGCAAGGGATGGCGCTGTATGGAAACACCGTTAAAGGGTTAGAAAAACGCAGAGTGATTTGCTGTCGCTGCAGAATGGAGGGCTGGGGGTGGCTGTAACTGCTGGGCTGTCGCATGCACCGGGAGCTCCGAGTGGCTCCTGCCTTGTGTTTGAGTCATTACTTTCTCGGGAGCAGACAGACTGCTTCCAGTCCCAAATCCTCCAGCATATGCACTACTTGATGTCTAGTACAGTCCTGTATGGTGTGCTAAGATTTACTACTACCGCTTGAGTAATTGGAGAGTCGTTGCCTGTGCTCACATGCTCCTGCTTTGCTAGGGCTCAGGGTGCCAGCATCACTCTGACCAGCCTTTCGTGCCAGAGCAAGAGGAAGAGGTAGTCGTTTGGAGCGAGCCAAATGTACACAAAAAAAAAAAAAAAAAAGAGGGGAGAGGGGAAATACTCCTCTCCAGGTGTGTTAGACCTCTTTTCCCCACATCACCTGTAAACACATATTTAGGGGCTTTTGAAGAAGGCTGCTCCCTAGACAGACCGGTTTATTGGCAGTTTTGTGATGTTACGGTTGCAGGCAAAGCTGTAGTTAAGCATAGGTAATTAGCAGCAATATTAATGGTGTTTAATGATACTAACTCCAGGCAGTGGTGTTTTCCCTGAGTTTTCATTAGCTTTATGCTGATAATAGCTTACATCCTTTGTACTAAATCCATGTTGCCAACATCATTCTGGTGGTTTTCACTTAAAAAAGTATCTCTGTGAGCATATTTTCCCCTCATATGCTGTCAGTCTGCATTATCTTCTGTTTTTTTTCTTTGCAGTGAAGTACACTGGTCCTGTTTTGCAGTCTGTATTCTGAAATAACAACAAAAAAGCCTCTTTGTATAAATACAAAACTTTCCTTTAATGGAAATGTTTTGAAGAACTCTGCTCTTAATGCACCTGCTCTGTGGATACCTTGGTCCTGTGCTCTCTGGAAGTCATTCACTGCTCGTTGATGAGAACCCAAAATCCTGAGTCCCACCACTCCTGAATTTGAGCCAAATTAAATTAAGTTTCAGATCTGATTTTTTTAAAATCTTCATTTTACCTCCAGGTTTAATATTAAAGGGCATAGCAAGCGTTTGTGTCTATGGAAGGGGTTTTCTGCAGAAGTCAGGTTGCCACCTATAACCTTGGAAGTGGAGTCGCAGCGGTCGTGGGCTCTGTGATCAATCCTCCGGAAAGGGATAAGAGACTTGCAAGTCGATACAAGACTTGAGCGTAGCGCAGAGAGGAGCCTATTGCCGCTCACCTTTTCAATCAGCTTTTCACTTGTCATCCTGTGACTTTGCTTAAAGCCAAACTAATTGCAATTAAAAAAAAAAAAATCCTTGCTTTAATTCCCTAAAACCAACATCCTGTAAAGTTTATAAGACCATTGGTTATATTTATGGCTCTTATACCTCCAAGGAGGGGCCGCGGTGCTTTTGTCTGCGATTTCATTGCCACCACGGGACTGAGGTCTGAGTCTCACATCAGTGTACATAAGAGGAGACTTGAGAGATTTATAATGGGAAAATGCTGACAGCACCGTAATTTATTGCAGGGCTAACGGGCAGCACTGTAGTTCCTGACAGCTCCAAACCCTTGTTCTCCAAGATTGTTTCTAATCCACTCCCTTTGCTGGATCTTTCCCCCACTCCCCCTGGATGAATGGAGCTAGGCTGGTGAATATCTATATTGCTGCATTTTCCCTTGGTATTTTAACAGCCTTTCACTTTTAGGATTTCCTATTGTTGAAATTTGTAAAAGGCTTCAGGAACTTCACAGCAGAAAGGCTTTTTTTTTTCATATAAGTTGCCTTTTTTTCTTGTTCCTTCCCCAGCCCGGAGTATCTCCCATATTCATTGTCTCACCGGATACTCCAGCAGCAGCTTTACATTTGTGAGCCCTGGTACTTTGCTGCGGCTAAAAAATGGGTAGAGACCGAACAATACTTACTTTTTAAGTTATTTGAGGAGAATGCTGTGAATCTGCATAATGGTCTCACACAGAAAGTGCTTTATCTTCACGAGTTAGTGAGTCAGTTTAGGGGTATTCTATTGGCAAAAGCTTTCAGAGAAATTATGCATGGTAAATTAATGAAGGCCGTCTGAGGTATTATTGTGTGTGAATGCACATGCCATTAGAATCAATGGCTGGTTGAAAAAAGTTAACGGTCATTAAGGGACTGTTAAAAAGGCCAGTGGACACAGATTTACTCCCTTGCAGGGCTCTGGTTGGGTTAGGTGAAGACAGACATTGCTATTTGCCTCCAGGCCACAGGACAGCCCAGGCTTTGTGCTCTCCTGTCCCCATTTCTCTTGGCTCCTGTCACTGGCAGATTTACAAGAGCCTGCAAGAGACCGTCTTCCAAGCAGGTAAAGCCCTTTGTGTCCCTTTTCCTTGTCTTAGGAGTAGCTGGTAACAGAGTCCAAGTGGGTGAGCTGAAATGGCTTAAGACTTCTTACCATCTCTGTGGGGTGTGAAACGGAGCTCTTTAATAGACAAGTTGCAAAAGGGAGGGGACTGTTTGGTTTCGGATGATGCCATCCTATCTGAGAGTGAGTCTTTAAAATATCGCTCATCTGAGTAGTGGGGTATCACCTTCAATTTATGTTCAGATAGCAAGAAAATAAATCGAGCGCTGCGACAGATCTAGCCATTAGCCAACGGTATGGGAAATGGAGCGCTAAACGCCAACTGAAGATTAGACCAACTGTGTACCATTACTGGCAATTCAGCTGTGAATTTCTCATACACAAAATATAAGCGACGTGAGCTATTTCCTGGGCACCTATATTCCCCTGGGCGCTGTCCCTTTCCTTGAGCAGTGTAGATTTTTCTTTTCCTACATTGTATTTGAATGCAGTGATTCTGACTGAAATATAATGCATGGAGAAAATTAATGATTTGATATCTTCTTGCTGCTGCCAAAAGAAAAATAAAAGAGTCTTTGATCTGGGGGCTTTAAAAAAGCGAGCTGGACCAGTTACTGATACTTACTTACTGACCTAAGTAAGTGATAAAGCGACTGTGTCGAAGTTTAATTAGTCTTGATCAAGATCCGTTTTTAAGATTTAGAACTAGTGGCCTTTTGAAGAAGAAAGGCTTGTAGTTGTCATTTATGCCACAACATGTCCTTTTATCATACTTTGTGTGTCTCCAGCAGAAGCAGTTTTTATTTTAGAGGAAAAGAGAAATGGCTCATTTGATGGAGATTAGCACGGACAAGCTTACTAATATTTGAAGACAATTTCCCTGTCTTACCTTTTTCTCTATTTCATATCCCACAGAGATTACCTCAGACTGCCGTTGTTAGTCACTGTTATTTATATAAAGATATGTAATGCGTTTGTGCTTGAGGGGTCGTCTGTAACGGGGTACGCAATTTCAGATTGTAGAGACTGGCAGGAATTACTGTGAAGAATTGCTTTCCAGTGACAGCTTTATCCTGCCTGTAATATGTCATTGGTTGTGACTTTCAATTAATCACGCAATAACAAAACATTGCGTCTGGCGACAATGGTGTGTCCATTAATACCGAGAAGTAAGTCTCGGCTTTATGAACACAAATGCTGTCCCAGTCCCCTGCCCACTCGTGCACTTTAATCAGGAAGTCTCAACCCAGAAGGAACATTTCTCTCTTCCCCTCTCCCCCATCATCCTCCATTGCGATCTATTAAGCTGCAATCCATAACGTCTCGTGTCTCTGTAATGGTCTGATGGCGTGCGGTTTTAACTGATTGCATGAGTTTGACTTTGTCTCACTCTGCCTTGACCTTGGTGGCTTCGGTGGCCTCCCCTCCCTCTGTTTTCAAATCGGGAGCGGGGGGGTTGAGAGAAAATGGAAGACTGACAGAATGGACTTTGGAGATATTTCACAGGAGGTTTAAGGTTGTTCTTTGAGGAAATGGGGGAGACAAGATAAGAGAGAAGCTATTACTGGAAGGCAAACCGCACTGATTTGCAAATTTGCAGGAGAAAAGGCATCACGCTGTCGAGCATAACTGGCTCCATAGGCTGAAGCCTGCCGGGTGCAGGACCTCATTGGTAAGCACAGTGGAAACCTTGCAGTAATTCTTCCTCTTGCTCAACTCTCCCATTTATAAGAAGATTGCTAAGTAATATATCAATATAAGTAAAACCCCCAAATCTCATTGTGTTTTACAGCTGTATCTATATCCTGAACGGAAACATAAAGAGGCACTTGGGTGCGGTGTGCCTGGGCTGCAGAGAAAGACAGACGCCCTGGTCCCAACCACCAAGTATGCATCCCTGGCATTATATCCAGCCAAATGCAGGCGTAGAGTCTTACTCCAATGAGGGCGCTGGCCTTTTCTCAGGTGATTTCTTTTGGGTTAGTATTGAGGTTTTACACCTCCTGCAACATAAATAGGAAGCCTGGTAGTAATTAGTGTCAATGCTTTTCTTTTTTTTTTTTTTCCCCCCTCTAAGAAGGAGATGAACTGAATTTTTATAAAGTGCTTGGCTGGACAGTGTCAGAAGAATCTCTGGAAATCTCCAGAGCACCCTGAGAGCTGGTTTACAGCAGAGCATTGAGACATTACATAAACCAGAGGAAACTAATTTTTATATCTCTTCCCATGGACTAATACTGTTGGTGAATTTGTGACACGTTTGACTGGTTGTCTTGAACAGGGCACACTGAAAGAGGCATTTGTGTTAGTCATGGATTTTTGACAATGGTGTGTTGGGTGCATTGGAGTACTTTCATTTTTTGTAAATAAAAAGCAAAAGTCTTTGGGATTCTGAGCAATAAGAACAAGGTTTGTAGCTCCTTGGGGAAATCTTCATGCTCTGGCTTGCTGAATCTCTACTTGTGTCAGAATTGTCAGCTAGACAGTAAAATAATAGTTAATCAAGGGTTTATCTCAGACTTGGTTATTCTGGGCTAAATGTAGTATTATACTAGTATCATATAAGATTCTTACTCCCTCTAGGCAATGTGACTTCTGCCAACTGGCAAGCGTATTGGTTTGGGTTCTTTAATTAAGGCTAACACCATCTAACCTGCTGTACGAGCAGTGGATTTGACGAGATGCTGAACTTGCTAAGCTGTATAAAATAAAAGTGCCTGCCCTCGCATGGGCTGGAGGGCATTCGGCGTCACAGAAGGTGATGTCCATGGTTATCCCTGCCAGGTGCAAACCAGCACAGCTCCATAACGCCGTTTACGGCCGTGGGGGCCATTGATGTGCATCAGGCTGTTCCATCAGGTGAAGGCGTCTGAAGGCGTCTGGTGCGTGTGTTAGGATCCTAGCGCGCACAGGGGAGGCCTCCAAGAAGGAGCATTTGTAATCAATTTCTCATTCCCAAATTATTTTTTCAGGATCCCCACAGTATGTTGTTTGAGTAACAGAATAATTTCCTAGCTATTAACTGCCTGAAAATCAGCAGCAATTGACTTAGTGCAAATTCTTCTCTTCTTCTCCCTCTTCTCTGCTCACAAAAACAAACAATCCCCCTTTCTCAGCAGAGGAAATGCAGATGGAAGCAGTCTCTTCTGCCATAGTGCAGCCGTGTGCAGACTACATCTTTTTCCCCCCTTTCAGTTCTGTGAATAACATAATTGCTTTGTTATCCCTCAGGGGATTTGTAATATTAACATTGGTTAATGACATTAATTCAAGTTTTTACCATTAATAAAATGGCATTGCTTAAAATTAAGCATTACATTTCAATTAGTAGTCCATCGAAGACTTTAATAGTCTGGAGCATTAAAGTGATTTTTTTTTTTAATTTCTTATTAATTTTTTATTGTATCATGCTAATTTCCAAAGAGTGATTGAAAGCCCAGCTGATCCAAGGAACGACCCTATCTGCCATGTTTCTTGAGGGAACTTCTTTCTTTTATGACATTATGCAAAAAGGTCACATTTCCACAAAGCAGGAATCTGTTTCAGTCACCTCCTGAATTCTTTATCATCCTTTTTACTTTTTAACATGAGGCTCATGATATACAGGCACCCCAGGTGGACATGTTTAAATTAATCTAGTAATAATTGATTCAGAAGAGATTTGGAGGACAGAATTTGCATAAAAGCCATAATGAGAGCAAATCCTCCAAGGCCAGGCTGAACAGCTAAGTCCCTGAATAACTTACATCTCCTAAACTAATTTGGTTATATATGCAGGATGAAGGTGTGGGGGCTGGAGCGCCGTGTGATTGGAATTCATTACAAATAATTCATCTTCTCCAGAAAACCTGGCATCGGAGTGTATTAAAACGATATCAGCCCCCAAACGCTTGCTCAGACCCTGCCTCCTGGAAGATGATGTCAGGGTTTCTGTCCGAGGGCTTGCTGGGGCTTCTGAAAGCATTTCTGAGGAGGAGAGCTGGCAGCCCAGGTCTGGGGCTCCACTGGCCGGCAGCTTCTCCTGCCTGCTGGGAGAAGGTTCAGACGTCCACTTTGGGCTGGACATCTGAATTTGTCAAGAACATGAGTGTGGGGGGTGATCCCAGCTTTCAGTCTCAAATATTCCTCCCTTCCATTCCAGCGTGGAGCTGCTTAGCTAAATCATGGATCGTAGGGTTTGCATTAAATCCTGGTTCACCATGGTGTCTTTGGGAATTTAGGGAGAGGGACACCTTATGGGATGGGGACTCTTCTGTGTACTCTTTATGTAAAGTAAATCTACAGACAGTGAAAATTGTGACCTCAGTTCATTGAAGGAATGCAGCCAGGGGCTTTTTGAAGGTCAACTGCCCTCGTTCACTTTCTCTTTGCCTAAATACTGTTTCTAAAAAAAGCTCTAAAAGGATGTTGCTGTGACCCACCATAGGAAGACCTGTGTTCTTACGGTGGCGAGCTGCATTTAGCAGGTAACACAGTACCATGCTCCTGGTGTCTGAGAAGTTGCATAGGATATCTGGAGGAAGAGGAAAATTCAGCTCAGCCCTTTCACAAACTGTTGATCACCAGATAATTTTCGAGGGAAAATTGATGTCACTGTTGTTTTCAGCAGATGAGGAATCGGTCCCATTTTGTTTACACACAGCAGTCAGTAATGACCTGTCATTTGTGAGCCGTTTATTTTCCGCACTGCTTCCCTTCAGTGCTCTCCTGCAGCCGGTTAGCGCTGGGAAGAGCTGCTCTCCTCTACAGTACCCCAAGTGCAATGCGAGAGTTGGGGCAGATGAAAGCAGCCCTGCTACTCCAACGAGGGGAAGAGTTAATAGAGCCTAACAGGTAAATGCTGCGGGAAGAAATCCGAGAAAAGCTGGGCATGGCAGGAGAAAAAAAGAGTCTGTCTGACAATTATTATTTTGTCTGTTCAGAACTGGGGCATATATAGGCCTTTTGAATGCCTTCTAGCCATAGGTTTCTGTATGATAAATGTTGCTGTGCAGTGCCAAGAAGTTGCTGCAGCAAAACATACTCTTGCTTCCAAGCAAGCTGAAACTTGGAGTTGTGCTACAGCGATGCTTTATGCTGCTTCTCCTGGAGTTACAATTAAACCCGGAGTACGTGTTACGTGGCAACCGGTAATCACAGGTCTTTGACAAAAACAAACAAGCTGTGGTTTCTCTCTCCTGCACGGGCAGGCACTAAGTTCTTCTCACTGTGTCGTTGCAATGTAGCAGTTGAGGAAGGAGCTGCTGATGAGATGGGTTTGCGATGCGCAGCAACTGCCTTTGACCCTGGCGCAGGGTGCTGCGAGTGATGCGGGAGGATGGGTGGGATGGAGCAGAAGGGGGGCAGATGGCAGGAGCTGTGGCCCTGGAGCTAGTGCTGGAGGTTTTAAACTGGAAAAACAGGGCTCCAGGGAAAGTTAGCCCATATGTTAGAGCTGACTCTCGGGCCAGAGGTTCATTGGCGTGAGGATTTCATGGCTCAGTTTTCATCTGCAGCAGACTTGGAATTCTGAGATTGTCTCAGGTCAAAGGAGAATTAAGTGGGTTTTTTATTTATTTCATCTTCTTATTGTGTTCCCAAGTGTGTGCTCACAGGGTCACCACAGTGGCTGCTGAACAGTTTGTTGGGATTGCCTATCTGCTTGACACAATCTGAGAATTGCAGTTGTTCCCAGCTGGCCCTCCTGGTGTTGAAGCAAGAAACCTTGCACGTTACCAAACTACATTAGATCTGATACAATTTGGAACTGTTGTCACTAACCTCCTTACTAAAAATCCCACTGGATGTCCCCAGTGAACCTTCTTAATTGAAGTTAAATAAAAAACTAGTATCAGTAAAACAATGCTTTGTAGTCTAGTAAGTAAAAAAATTCAAGAACACTTACGGTGTTCATAACATCCTCCAAGGGATGCCGAGCCCTGGGCACACTACCCTGCTGCAGTCAGGGCCTCTGGAATAGTTATTCTTGCTGTGTTGATGCTGTCCCGTGGGCTCTGGGATGGCTCCTCTCTTGGGCTGTGTTACACTTATTAATCCTCTCCTTTTGATGGAGCATCCAGAGACTTTGATTGGGAGCCAGGAGCTCCTGATTTCTAATCTAGGTTGCAGGAAACTTGGTGTCTGTAGTGCAGCCATGCTAAGTGCCATAGCATCCATTGCATTCTGCTGTTGTTTGTCTCTGCCTTCATCTCTGTGTTTCAAAGATGGAGCACATGAAAAATAATTCCATAGTCAGTTCAGGTCCCAGAATTACAAAAAGTACCTCCGCTTTGACATCTCTGATGACAGTCTCTCAGAGAGGCCATTCTCTGAGCAGCAAATGGAAGGTCTTTCCATCCCCTCTGTAGAGGCAGCCTTCTGGAGAGCAGTGGAGGCATACCACCAGGGAGATAAATTGAGTGTAAGCTTTCATTACCAAATACAATCTCTGGATAAACAGAAGACTTCAGACTCCAAGGCACCTTTTCACAAGTGCTAAATTCATACCTCAAACAAATGCTAACAAAGTCTCTCATGTCTGTATATTATGGGTAGCCAGTACGAAAAAGATCTAGAGCCCTTTGGGCAGAGCCTCTTGAAGCACTTGGGGACACACTCAATGTGTGGTCAGGTTAGTGCTGTTCAAAAGCCTGTTGGAGTGTCAGCAGAGCAGGTATTTATTTATGCCCACTGGTTTGGCAGGAACCCAGCAGTGCAGTGTATTTTGCTCTGTTACACAGGCTTTTATTGTTGAATCAGCTTTATTTAATGGGAGGTTTCTATAATAGGTTCCTGTTCTGGAGGGCCTCTTCTAAAGGCGGGGAAACAGTTCTGTTTCCAGGACCAGGCAGCCATTGACTGTGCTGCTGAGGCCAAGTATCATAGAATCATAGAAGGGTTTGGGTTGGAAGGGATCTTAAAGCTCATCTAGTTCCAATCCCCCTGCCATGGGCAGGGACACCTTCCACTAGACCAGGTTGCTCAAAGCCTCATCCTGCCTGGCCTTGAACACTTATGCTCCAAGTAACCAAGTGGTGGCTGATAGCTCGCTGAGGGCATACACCAGTCCATAAAGAGTGGTTGGACACCAACCAATTCATTTTGTACCAAGCTGTTATTGACTTTTGACACCATTACCTGATCTGAATAAGAACATCCCATTGCATTTTGTGGCCTTGGTTTGGGACCTTGGCCAGCCTGGGTGGGTTTGGACAGCAATCAGAAAGTGCTCTAGAAATAAAATGCCCCAAAGTGCAGTGTTAGTCTTTTGTGGGATGTAGTCCTAAGAAGATCAAACTATTAGTCTATTACTGTTCAGCTCCACTACAGGCTTTGCGAGCCACGAACCTGACAACATATTAAACTGATTTCTTCCTTGCAAAGAGTTTCCTGAATTATTTATGAAGATAACAGAAAGGTTGCAATAAAGTGATCTGTGTTGCAAGGTCTTGATTGTTTATTCCTGGTATAAAGCCTGCTGAGGTACTGCGACCAGTGCCTTGCCAACTGTGCAAAGCAGGAGCTGTGGAGGGGCCCTGTGGGCAGCATGGAGCTCCAGCTTCTGCTTTGCCCAGGAGAGCACATTACCTCCTGTGATCCCCCCTGCTGCTGAGTTGTAGGCCTTTTTCTAAAAGGTAACCCTTGGATTATACATGTGAAAATGTGGTTCTGTCTTCCCGGGGTGCCGTGAGAGCGAGTTCAGTGGGAGGCTCTTGGATGCCGTTGCAGTGGAGGCCATGGGAAGCCCTGAACAAGGCAGTCACACGCGAGCATGGCAAACCCCAGGTGGAACAAGAGCTGGGGCATGTAAGCTGTTGTGAAATTAGAGGTGAGCTCACCGACTCTTCAGGAGAATGTAGGGTGATTTAATTAAAGCAAACAAAATCACTTCACAGATTCTCATCTCAACAGCAGTTTGTCCAATACCATATATTTCCCTCGGAAGTAAATAAATGAGAAAACCTCGTCACGCGGGAGCCCGGGCGAAGGGTGCACGCGAGATCTGACACGTGGACGTGTAAGTGCAGCGTGCCATGTTCCGGCTGCGGTCTTCCCAGCGCAGGCATGGCTGAGGGCTGAGTGTATGGATGTGGCCGGGGGCAGAGGGAAAAACTGTGCCTTTTCTTCGATAGTGTGAAATGGCCCTTGGAGCCAGTCCGGTGGGATGAATTCCAGCTGGTAAGGGTGGGAGGGGAGGGCAAGGAGCGGCAGATGAATAAAAGACCACGGTTTTGTTGGCCTTGGAGTTTTCTAGGGCAGAGCTGCCTGTGCCAGCCTGTCATAGCCACATTGCTGAGCTGTCCTGCTTTAGAATGTTTATATTTATTTCCCTTATTCTTCCAGTACTTTTTGAATACTTTAATGTCCACCTCTTTCCACGGCCCTTCTTCCCTCTGGTATCCCATTCTAATAAAATTATAACTGTGCCGATCACACAAAAGATCCCGAATACAAGAATTAATGCTTTTATAGGAGGTTCCTTTTTTAGTCTTTTATAAAGGCATCTCTTTTCTTTAAAATGAAAGATGAGGCATTTTCTTTTATCCTTAAACTTTACTGTCACGTTTTATTAAGTCAAAATGATAGTTACAGTCAGAGGAAAGCAGGGTATGAATTCCTGGTACAGCCATTTTTAAAGTGTGCTTTGTTTTAAAGCCCTGAAGATTGATTGAAGGTATTTTTCTTTTAGACGTAGAGCTTTAGTCAAAGGGGGCCTGATCTGAGTTACCCTCTGTAAATCAGGATTAGTTCCTGTGAAATCAATGGAGTTACAATGATACAATACAGGGCGAGTTGGAAAGGACTCATGCCCCGAGAATGAATAAGGGAAGGACTGTGGGTGATCCCTGAATGCTGTGCTTGTGTGAGGGGGTGAAGCCACGAGGCAAAGCAGAATTATGTGCTGTCCCTCTCGGGCTGCGGTGAAACAGCCCGGGTGGGAAATGGGCATGCAGCAATGGGTTCATGCTCACATGGGTGCTGCGGTTGCAAATCTCAGCTCTGGGGATGCGCTGGGTGAGCAGAGCTCCTGCTTTACCCAGAAGAGGCAGCGCTTTGCCCATCACCTGCCACTGCTGCTTCTGTCAGGGCAGCCCAGGAGCGGAGAGAGCCTGATTTAAGAGACAACAGGAGGGTGGCAGAAGTGGTGCTCTACAAAATACCTGTCTCTGGAGCATATTTCACTGGATCCAATGTAGCCTGAGTTTGTTGGCCTTATTTTTGGCAGAGGGCCACAGGGATTGCCTGTTGAGTGAGTAGAGAAGGGAGAGAGATGCCCCACTGCTGGGCCTTGGGACTGTGCAGAGGTGAGGAGAGGACAGAGAAACTTGAGCAGATAATCTTACTGGACATTTTCATCCTTTTTTTAATGTGTCTGCATTTAAGGGAGGAGAGTAACTAAAATGGTAAAGATACATCAAGATGAGCAAATAAAGAATTGAAATGGTATGTCCTGTCTGAGATTTGAGTTTAACCAGGGATTTGAACTCTTGTCTCTCATCTGCACTGTAACCTTGACAGCTGAGTTCTTCAGCCCTAAGCTATTTTAAGCAGAGTCTAATAGGAACAGCTCTTTTTTTCTTTTTTTAAATAGCATTTAACTGCATCTAAATGGCTTAACACTAGGGCAAGTTCCAGTAGTGGAAACCACTGCTAGCCTGGGCTGTGCTTAGGTCGTGTGGTGTTTTAGCGGTCTGGATGAGTTCTGGTTATAAGCACTGGTCATACTCACAGTGAAAATCTGCAGCTGGGGCAAAATTAGAGGCTTAAGTTTGGCCACCTCCACTAGAATTAAAACATTTACACTTCATAACTAGCT
Organism: Eurypyga helias; assembly: GCF_000690775.1. Classification (NCBI taxonomy): domain Eukaryota; kingdom Metazoa; phylum Chordata; class Aves; order Eurypygiformes; family Eurypygidae; genus Eurypyga; species Eurypyga helias. Next base: position 133,546 of record NW_010224952.1, read on the forward strand.
GCTGGACTCTCCTAGGCAGTTAGTAGCTTGCTCTTGGCATAAAATTGACCTCCTTTTGCACATGACACTGCTTCATATTCAGAGTTTAGGTTTTTTCCCGAAATAAAATTTCAGCAGCTGGTAATAGCAAGAAGAAAATGGGCAGAAGAAAGGGGCAGGGCAAAGCAGGAACCTTTTGCAATGCTATCCGCTGTCTTAATCTTGTTCAGCTGGTGCTCTAAGGCTCTGATTGCTGTCACCCTTGATCAAGATCATTTGCCCATTGGCTCCAGTAGACACCAGTTCAGTTCTGCACAGGACACTGTTTTTGTTTGATTTCCCAGCCTATGAGAGCTCCACAGATTTGATGGATGCAATTGGATGAAGAAGATAGGGGACATAGGGAAGGAAACAAGCTTTTTATAATGTTTCTTTTTCATCTTTGTTTGGCCATGTATTACTTTCCACTTCACATGAAGTTTAAGAGCATGATTTTCTTGCATACTTTGGATTTCTCTATGACAGTAAGGAAGAAGAAGATGGAACTTTACCCCAAATACTGGTTACAGCTTTCTAAGGAACACTGAAGTCTCTTGGACTGTGGTAAAATCTCCCACGGAAAGTGGCAGAAATCCAGCTACTTGGCACATATTGCAACTAGTCCAGACAAAACACTAGTAAATGTACTCTGCTTTGGCACAGAATAGGCTGTGGGATGTTATGAAGCTTTCCAGTATGCAACTTTTTATCATTTCATGACCCTGATGACTGTGAAACTTGAATTTACTCATCTGCTGATTCCAGACCAGATAGGGCCTTTGAGGAGCATGGGGCCATACCGTGTGTCTTTGATTAAGAACTATTTTCACCCAGTTTGAGATCACTGTTTGGATGCTGAGTACATGAAGGTGGCCATATTGGCTTGGACTAAAAGTCTGTCTAGCTTAGTACCTTATTTCTAGGATTAGCCAGTAGTGGCTGCACTGGGAGGAGTAGAGCATGCATAAATGAATTTTCCATTACTGTCTTTTCCACTTTCCTGCAAGGATATCTGACAGTGAAGAAGTCCTTTTGCCTCCTGTGCATTTTCCACAACAACCATCTCCTGTCTAAGGAAAGTTTAGCTGTGTCTCTTCTGGAACCTTAAGTGGATCTGAGAGCTATACAAAATGCATCTCCCTGGGGTTCTCATGTCTGTGCTGTGTTTCACTTCTGGATCTGTGCTGAAAAAAAATGATCATTTAAACCAATGGCTGAAAATATAGTCTGATTCTTCATCATCAAAAATTTTCATTACAGCATGACTTGTGCAACGTCTCCATCATCAGAGGTGCCACAGCACCCAGTGGTGTACGCCCAGCGGTATGCTTGTGCCTAATGACTAAACGCTGTGCTGGCATTAGCTTTGAATGATTTCACAGCTCTTACTTCTGCCAGTCCCATTTTTTAATTTAACATGATATTTGCTGTGTTAAAAAAAACACCTCCACAGTGAAGCACTGTTGAACCTCCTTTGAAGAACTGGAAGGGGGCTTTATACATCCCTGCATAAAATCTGCATGTATATGGGGCTGGAAAAAATGTGAAATGCTGTAATCTCTCACACACACCAGTTGGGAAACCGAGTTGCTAGAAGTACCCCAAATCTTGAATGCCAATGCTATTTTCAGTCAATGGTGTGTAGCTGCTGCTGAGGACATGCATAATGGATGCTCTGCCAGCTCATCTTTATGCCGGTGTTTAAAATCACAGAGAAATACGGATAAGAATAAAACACGGGGTCCATCTTTCAAACCAGCTGTCTCCCATTGCTGCTGTAAGCAATCCCTTATTGCTGCTGTGATGCCCAAAGACCTTTCCCAACTTCTTCCAGCTCCTTGCTGTCGCAATCTTGTCTCCTATATTAGAGTTGGCTTGGTGCCACGAGCCTGTCACCGTGTGTGTATCAGTGCCTCATGTTTCCAGCCACCAGCCTGGCCACTCAGCTCACCGAAGGTGTTTTGGAGCCTCCAAACATAAATATAGAGGTATTGGGCACTGCAGGTGTTGCCTGTTAGACTAGCTTTATGAATCACTACACCCGCAGGAATTGAAAATCTCGTTATGTGTGTATTTAATCGGAATCAGCTTTATCGCTAGATAAGATTTAAAGGTAGGACACTATTTGCTTGAAAACACGTGTTTGCAATAGTTGAACAGAGTTACATAGGAAAATACAACATGCATATAAGTAAGATTAAATTTGGCAGTGCACGTTTTCCTAAGCTGTGGCAGCAGCATCTTGGGGAGCTTGTGGCATGGGCTAATTAATCCTCCGTCCCCTGTCTCAGGCCTGGTAGGCCCAGGGGAGTTTTTAGAGCTATATCTTTTCTGCTGCTGTTGTTGAAAACTGCTCACTTAGAAAAGGCATGACTTTCCCCTCTCCTAGCCTGAGAGTGAGTGCTCCTCCTCTTTAGCTGTGCCTCAGCTCTTGTGACCAGGAGCTATAGAATCCCATGGTAATGCAGGCAATTGACTCACTTCTCACCATTCTCCCCATTAAGCTCTTTTAATTTTTATGTTACCTTAATTAGCGCTTTCCTGGCAACACCTTTTAATTGGCTTTTCTTGTTTCAAGACATTTAAAACAGTAGTGGTAAAATGTGTAAATCTCCTATTAGAACAGTATTAATTGCACGTGTTCTGGTGATGACTGATGTCGGCCTCTCCTTTGTGATCTCTTGAATGTAACATGACATTTAAACACAGACACGTCACGAAGCCAAGGAGTGAGGTGTCCACGCTGGGGGTCACACGTACATCTGAAGTATCTGAGGTGTCATGTTGTCAGCACTGGCCATTGCACACCGGCTACTGTACAAGGACATACACCCCAAAAGTACACAGGGATGTGTATTTAGGAACCTGTGCACTTCCATTCTCTTTGAAGTTAGAAGCCCAAATACAGTTGTAAATTGGGTCGTCTTTTTTTTGTAGATGCTGTTTGTGGAATATTATCTTGTGTATTTAGCACAAGTGGGCTGGGATGAAAGGGGAACCTCCACCCTTCTCCACTCATGTTACACACTTTGGATAAGCATTCATCTTTCTGAAAGTGGAATTATTTGTATTTCAGGTATCCTCCCTGGGCCTACCTTGGAAGCTAGATCTGCAGCTGCCCTTCAGTCATGGTTGTTTCAAGATTAAAGGCCATTTCCCTGTCATTGCCAAGCCTTTTTCTTCTTGCTTTTCATCTCTCATCATCACAGAATGTACCTGAATACTCTGAAGCTGAACATCAGCAATGTGTCAGGAAAGAACACCCCACAATTGCTTTTGAAGGTAAGAGCTTCTATTCCTGTTTCAAGTTCCAGTAGGATGATCCATTTTGAAGTCCTTCCTGGTGTTGTTATGGATGATAGTTTAGTCTGTGCTGTTTTCCTTACAACTGCCATCCACAGACCAGTGCAAGTGGCCTGACAAATCCTATTCCCTTTGACGCTTTACATTGCTTTAACTCTGAGGTTTCGCAGGAGTCGCTTAGTTCAGGCAGTTTTGGGACTACAGGTCTAAGAATCTCCTCTCCCAATTCTGCTACAAGCTCCCTGTAATCTTGTGCCACACTGAAACTGTGTTTCAGTTTAATTTTCTCTACCTCCATTCAGTAATGCTTATGTGCCTCGCCTAGCTGGCTGGATCCAGACAGTATGTGAAAAGTGATAGAGAATTTGGACATACCTGAATGGAAGCAAAGTAAATTGCTTTAAAATAGCAAGGAGTGGCTGCCGTTTTGTTTGTTGGGTTTTCTTTGCTTGTTTCTGTTACAATTTCTCACCTCTGCTGGTAGTTTTTCTGTCTTCCATTATGGCATTTAACTTGACGAGGTCTTAAGAATGTGAAAGGGGCCTTTGTGTTGCAGCATCCTGCAAGTGTGGGCAATCTTTTTACTGTTCTTTTGCAACATGGAATTTCTCTTGTCCTTATCCCGGTTAGATTTCCATGAATGTACATGTACTCCTAGGTTGCTGTCTGTCCGATCTGTCCACTTACCCACACAACAGTTAGATCATTATATTGGTGCCACCATTCTTTCTGAATTCACCCCAGACCAGTGTGTTAAGCTCAGTGTGCCAGCATCATCAGCTCCTTGCTAAAAAAGGTTTCCTCCTAAATGTTGGACTATCGATTTCTGTTCCCATTTAAGGCTTTGCAATGCATCTCCAGTTACATTCTTCACTAAAGGCAATTAAGTACCTTGCAATGTGTCTCTAGTTAGGTTCTTTGCTAAAGGCAATTTAGTTGTGGTTTTGTGACCTTTGAGGTAGTGTTTCCAGGAAGAAAGTAGTCAAAGGCTTCCTTGCTGACCTTTCGGGGTTCTTCTGGAGAGCTTTACTCTTCACAGAGAAGGAAAGTCTTGTCTCTTTATTTGGAAAGAGTAAGAGATTTCTTGTCTGTTTTACATTATCTGTGCTTTAAAGGTTTAAGTGGATTAAAGTAAATTAGCAAATCTTTAAGCCTACATGATATGGCACTGGCTCTAAACTTGCGCCGGTGGAATGGGTAAATAGACCTTGATTTCAGTTGCTGACTAAGTCTAATCATCTGTTTAACTGGGGAGGGATGAAAGGAGAAACCCTTGTGGTTAAAAACATAGTGGAGCTCAGTTGGATATTTAAATAGATAATACAATAATGAGGATGTTGTAAGTGCAGAGAAGAGAAGTGTGTGCTCTTTCTGTTAACCAGGAGCACCAAACTTGGGGTTTACAGAGGATGTGTTTGCAGGGTCCAGCACTGAGATAAATCATTCTGCACGGAATATTAGAGCCCTGACTCCTGATGCTGAGGACTTAGTGGGCATTTTTTGGCACTCATATTGAGTGCTTCTCTGCACAAGTAATGGCTATGTAAACACACTGAAAATCTGCTGGTTTGCTTTGTTTTAATCAGGCATGAATTTTTCACAGAAAATATAATCTCTCCTCCCCCTTCACTGTTCTTGTTCCTCTCCTTTCTTTAATGACAGAGGGCAGAAACTGGTATGAGTTAATTAGAACTTGACAATTATACAAAAGAAAGAAAGATTGAAAATTGCAGACACATCAAGAAAATGACCCAGATTATCATTTGGGTCTCTTAAACCCAAGTTAAATTCAGAGTTACTGTTTCTTCTCAGCATCTGTTTCCTCGTGATTGTTCATGATGCAGTTTAATTGTGTATTTTTTGCTGCAAAACTCATATGGAAAACACAGAGGAATAAAATTAAAGGTGCCTTATTTCCACCACATACAGTACTTACGTTGCATGGAAGAGGGCTCACACCTCCAAAACCACATCTCAGTTCATAATATAATTTTCCTTAAAGCTATACCCTGTTCTGATGCCAGCACAAGCAGGTTGAGGCTGCCAGGGGAGACAAGCAGGGGAATCTACCTCTTATGTGCTGCTCCAAATAGCTCTGAGGATGTCTCTGCTTCCCCATGGGTTTTTTGTGGGTCTCCAAATGCATCGTCACACAGATTACAACCTGCTATACAATGGGAATGCCACGCCAACGACCAAAAGAGTGACCCCAGCAGCAGCCCTTCTGGTGCTCCTGCTGCCAGGGGAGAGGATTATGTTACACCAGCAATTTTCAGTGGATGGGTGGTAATAAGAAGTAAGGCCCCAGACCATTCAGCCATACAGGATGCATTAATTTACTGCCAGAATGAATACATTAACAAAAGAGTTTATGTTACAAAAGGGTTGAGTAATTTCTTTTTCACAACCTTGCTAGCTAGGCTTCCCATCACGAGACCAAAGGGATGCTGTAACATGTTTTGTGTTCTCCAGTCTTCAGTTCCCACCTTGCTCGTGCTCAGCCTCTCTTTTTATTGTGCTTTCCCTCCAGATTACAATATTCTTACCATCCAGTTGGCTGGATAATATCCTTGTCATGGAAGAATCCAAGTAAAACTCATTTCTGTCTACTTTTTAACTTATTTCCTGAGAAATTCTGTGTTTGCTGTGCCTCATGTCTTCCTTGTTGTATCTCATCCACACTAGACAACCATCTGTTTGAACTGGTATCTCTTTTTATTGCTCTGGGAGGGGTAAGAAAGAGAGAATACGGTACATGGTCTACTCATTTAAGCAGAAAGGAGTCTGCATATGTAAAATGCTTTTACTTTAGCTGTGTTTGGACCAGAAGGAATGCCTATTTCCTTACAGAGTCCATTCCCCAAACCACCTACCATTGCTTGTGACCTAGAGAAAATGGTCTAGACAAGTCAAGGGACCTAAATTCTGGTCCTGAATGTGCTTATTTTACATGCTTGGGTAAACCTTGCATTGCCAGGAGAGATGTGGGGTGGGAGGGGTCTGTGGATGACTGATTTGACCTGGCAGACCACATAGAGATTGTGAGGGACAGGTTAGGAATTTGTGCTGTGAGTGCCGTCTTGTGTGTTTGCACAGTATGTAACTAACACATCAGTACCCTGGTTTCCCTGGGGCTTATAAATGATGTTCAATGCACAGTTCACCAACAATAATAACATACCCAGTTTGGGCTTTTCATAATTAGATTGTTCTTCTCTGTGCTTATAGGAAATCCAGTTAAAGTTTGATTTCCCTTGTTAGATCAATAAGAAAATGATCTTTTGCTTCCCAGGAGCCTGTTTTCTGTGTCTTAGTACCTATTTGGTTGTGAGTGGGTAGCTACATTAAGGATCTTGCACGCTTGTTTGTTTTGCAATGGCTTGAGAAATTAGTGAAACAAGTCAGGTATATTCTTAGTGCATCCTTTCTTATTTATACATGCATGGACACATGCATGCAAGACTGGTTTAACTAAACAGTATGTCATGCTGGCACAGCTCTGCTGTGGACCACTCTGGTAACGCAAACATTGGAGAAACTGTCTCCAGTTCTTGCCAGTCACGCAACCAGTAGATCAATCCCTGCATTCGCAACTGGGCTATGCCCTTGCCATACTGTCCTGGTTCTTCGCAGTATCCTTCATTGTTATATAGCTGTTTCTTAGGCATAAAGCACTTTTGCTATTCATTAAAAACATTTGGAGCTTCTTTGTAACATGCTCCTTGGGAAAGCCAGAAACATATTCTGCCATCGCAATACTATGTGAGATTTGTTATTTCGAGAGCCAGACCCATGACTGACATGTTTGTAATGGGTGCAGAGTGCTTGGTTTCAGCTTGTTTACCAAGGAAGTGCCTAGAAGTTTGCAAACTCATCTGTATTACATGAATCACTTGGATTTTCACAACTTAATCAGAAATGAGTTGTATACAGGTTTCCACTTGCAGTTTCTACCTTTATTTATTTCTCGACATCGCTATGCTCAGGAAAAGGTATGACAGGCTTACCAGGCTTCCTCTGTTCTGTCCCCCAGGGCTTTCTCCCCTGGGCCATGGCAGTTAGTGTAAGCTGGAAAAACATCATCGTCCCTGCTTTAATAATTGCAGCCTGCCTTCATCCACAAAACCACCTCAGCTGATCCCATGATGAAGCACAGGAGAGAGGTGGCCTTGGTTAAATAGCTTATATCCCAGATCTTCTCAGGACTGCAAATCTCAGCTGTGCAGACTGTCTCATCATGGCTGGGGTGAGTTCTCAGTGTGCAGTTTGACCCACTGACTAATCCTCAGCCTCTCCTCAATGCAGACAAGTTGCTCTGTCCGTTGCCTCAGGTTTTCAAAATGAATTAGTTTTGGAGTGTTTAAATCTAGGATTTTACTTCAGACTGTCTGTAATTATTAACTCCTACCAGATGAATGTGATTCAGGTTGCTTGAATGTAGCTTGCTATATATTTTCTCAATATTTTCTTTCTTTAAACAACATTTTACTGAGACGTGGCCAGCTTCAAACACTGAAATCTGTGGGGAGCAGTTAAGTGTTCACTTGTTATATTGAAAGCAAAAACTGTTTTAACTTTGTGGGCTGAAGGATAATAGGGTATGATTTATTTCTTTTGAAGGTCCTGGACATTTTACCAAACACCCTCACTATTGTTGAATTGGTCACTGATACACATTATTCCCTTTACTGTATATTGGTGGAAAAAAGGCACATTAGCATCCATCAACTCCAAAAGCCAGCTAGGAAGACCCCTTAGGAAATTCTGATGAAGATTTACACTTGAGCAAGTGAGATTCTGACAATCCAAACCAAAATTTTAGTTAATGAAGGATGAAGATTGTGGGGTGAACTGTAAGAGGTGCATCTGGCTAAACATCAAAGGGAAGGCAAACCACATTATGGGGGTGTTGTCTTCTGGCTCGTAGCCTTGCTGCCCTTGAACCTCCGTACAGGGAGTCCAAACATTAACTGATGATGGAGTGTTGACCGGAAACTGGTGGCATCCTGTGGCTGCCACAGCATATTTGACCTTCAGTGCATTTCAGTACAGAGTTTGTTTCCATTAAGCAAGCCTTGTGGCAATTTTCTTTTTAATCTTGAAAAATGGAACTGTGGCAAATGAAGCTGATATTTTCTTCTTTAGGGTTGATTTAGAATTAGTTTGAAAATTATGACTAATAAAGCCATAAATATACAGTGGTTAGGGAAGTAATTTGCTCTCAGGCAAAACTTCTGAAAATTGCACCCAACAGCTCCCAATGTATTTTTCATTCCATAATAACAATTATAACAATAATGATGCTAGTTCTTTGACACTTCCCTATTAATGGTGTCCAAGGCACTTCACAAATAACTGCATTGATATTTAGTTGAAAAAATTGTTCAGTGTTCTGTTCCTTGCGGCCACAAGAAGAAAAGGGGCTTTGGAAGAGTGCCCTTCATTGACAAAATGCTTTAGACAGGGTGAATCGTAGAATCACAGAATGGTTTGGGTTGGAAGGGACCTTAAAGATCATCTAGTTCCAACCCCCCTGCTATGGGCAGGGACACCTTCCACTAGACCCGGTTGCTCAAAGCCTCATCCAGCCTGGCCTTGGACACTTCCAGGGCTGGGGCATCCACAGCTTCTCTGGGCAACCTGTCCCAGTGCCTCACCACCCTCTGCGGGAAGAACTTCTTCCTGATATCTAATCTGAACCTCCCCGCTTTCAATTCAAACCCATTACCCCTTGTCCTGTCACTACAGGCCCTTGTAAAAAGTCCCCCCCAGCTTCCTTGTAGCCCCTTCAGGCACTGGAAGGCTGCAATAAGGTCTCCCTGGAGCCTTCTCTTCTCCAGGCTGAACAAGCCCAACTCTCTCAGCCTGTTCCCATAGCAGAGATGCTCCCCTCTGAGCATCTTCGTGGCCTCCTCTGGACTCACTCCAACCAGTCTATATCCTTCTGATATTGAGGGCTCCACAGCTGGACGCAGCACTCCAGGTGGGGTCTCACGAGAGCAGAGGGGCAGAATCCCCTCCCTCGACCTGCTGGCCGCACTTCTCTGGATACAGCCCAGGATACGGTTGGCCTTCTGGGCTGCCAGCGCACACTGCCGGCTCACGTTCAGCTTTTCGTCTACCATGACAAGCTGGAGAGAAAAGGAAGATTTTACCATGAAGCTCCAGGAAGCAAAATGATTGAGTGACTCTAGAGGGAAAGTAAAACTTTAAAGAGGTCCAATAGCTCAAGTAAAGGAGTAACCCTGATCATGAGTGGTGGTGATGCTGAGAGGGAGGGAATGCTCAGCTGGAGGACTGAGTGAGGTGGACTCATGATGTGTAGGAACAGGTACCTAGAAGTTCATCAGCATAATATGCATGGACCAAGGCCATGAAAAACTCCGGTCAACGGCAGAGTAGCTTATTTCTGTTTTCCAGAGGTACCGCTGGTGTAACTGGGGCTAACAGCAGCATGTGCATGGCACACTTGTTGGATCTAGGACACAGAAGTGGGCTGCCTCTTTTCAGATCCCAGCCAGCACCTCAGAGAAAGGAAACAGGGTGGAAAGGAAAGTGCTTTTCTTCTTTTTCTGTGGTTCAGTGCAAAGACATCCCTTACGGAGACCGCATTCTCAGTTTTAAAGTTTACTTAGCGTAGTTCCGTAACTGAATAAGTTTGTGAGCCAGTGGTATGGCAGACTTCATTTATATAGCACATCTGCTTCTGATGAGTGTTAATATATCTCATTCTCCTAAAACGTTCCATTCAAGGATGTGATTATGCTTTGATAAAGTTCACTTTAGTACTAGCAATCTCCTAAGAAACGTTGTTTAATCACGCAGGGTTCACCCTGGAAAGCCACAAACAGTCTCAGCTCAGTCAGGCATTTAATATGTACTTACCTTGAAGTCCATGGGATTGTGTACTTGAAAGCAAGCTTATGCATATGTGCTGAGCTAGGCCACAGGTCAAAGTGCACTGCACTGAAACATCACGTCTGTAAATGGAAACCCTAATGTAACATTTTATTTCTAGAGTTCTGCTACCATAGGTCCACCTGGCAAACTTGTTCCTCTCACATGGCTCAGTCAAGTGGTTCAGAAATCCAGCATGTTCCTGGGCTTAGTATAGGATTAGCTGGATGAAAGTCTCTGATCTGCAATACACAGTAGGCTGGCTTAGGTGTTTTTAATGATCATTTCTGGCTTTGGGAGGTGCAGAGAAAATCCTGAAGAAACTGTTGTACTCTGGCTTAAAAAGCTCTGACTTCATAGATCATCCATTCTTTCCTTTTTATAACATTGGGCAATCTTTAGAATGCATTTTAATGGAAGTGCTTGGCTGCAAAATTCAGATTTGTGTTTTATACGTGGGTATTGCTCTGTTTTACTGCACACTAATAAAAGAGGTGGAGGTCGTGGGTGAAATGCGGTCTTTGATAATCCTTTACTATTATTAGCTAGCTTCCAATTTAAGAACACCAATCCTTGTAAGAACCAGATCATTTAAAAAGTCTCTCAGGATTTTACAGCCTTGTCTCCAATTCATTGGTGTAACTGACTCACGGTGGGACCTTTGTCCACAGGAGACAGGAGTCCTCATAGGCCTGGCTGGCTAAAAAGTACAAACTGTGCGTTTGACTTGGCATCTCCAATTTGGCATCTGGTGAGCCAGCAGAGAGAGGCAGCTTCTGCTTCAGATGTTCATCGAAATCAGATGCGTCTGCTTCTGTGGCAGATCTGGCTTCCTGCAGGTGCAACTCATGGAGGCTTTAGCCATGCTTTCTCTGTTCCCTCCTGCATTCTCATGGGTGAAAGCAGTTGTCCTGAATCTTGCACGATCTCTGCTGGCACAAGTGGCTGGTGTAGACATGTAACTGTAAGGATAATTAAAAAATTTGCATCCAGATGTGGAGGAGGCAGATTGAACAATGGTTGAACAATGACAGGGGAGTGTTTTTTCCATCAGAGTGCAGAGCCAAGATGCAGCCTGCTTTCCTGTCTGAACAAAGGGATTATACTGATCAGAATGTCACAGGAAGCTGCAAGTGATGCATGAACACTCACCGTATCTTCCTCAGCAAGGGAGATTGCATGACAGAGACAGGGCCTGTCTCAGTAAACAACTGATCACAATACTTAAACACTCTGCAGCATCCCGAAGAAAACAAGAAAACTGAGTTTGCTAACAGTGGGGCTGTGTGTGGCACTGGTTAGTGGTGGGGGCACAGGGCCATGGCTGCATGACACCGTGCAGTGCCATGTGCAGTAGCGGGCAAGATTTTCGAGGAGGGTTGTTGAGGAGGGGAAGCAGTCTTAGGGTAGTGTTTGCCCCAGTTGGTAGCCTGATGAGGAAGGCCAGATCTGTTCTTTCCACAAAGTTGTGGGCTGTGTAGACACACACCTTCAGTCCTGCCTCCCTCAGGTGTGGCAGACATACTCAGGCCTCATGGACACGCACGCGTGTCCGACACTCCTGCAGCACTGTGGCATCTCCCCTTGCTCTTGATTGGCCTTTGCCAGTGAGGATCTGCATCACTGCATGTTAGCTGGGGTTTGAGGTTTTGGGGGGGTATGAACACCAGGAGCCGTACTGAAAAGGGAAGAGCCTCTCTTACATTACATGGCTTCTTTCTGAATCCCCCAGCCCAAAGCCAAGGCACTCACAGTGGAATTCTGGCTGTCCCCTGGGGCAGGCCTTGATTGAGTTGCTGCTTGCCCTTCACCATCTGCAAATAGGAACCCAAGTGAAACAGAGAATGGGCCAAGACTGGCCTCTGATGGAGCAGAAATGCTGAAGAACTGTAGAAATGTGCTGAACTGGGAACGTGACTCACGGTCCTTCGAACTCCTTCCTTGGGGGGCTCCCAGGACATCTTAACAACACATTGTCCCATACTGGGAGTGAGCATTAGTTCATGCTTACTGTGTGGTGTTTTCTTTATCTGGGATTGAATCCCTGGATCCTTCCTGGTAGACTGGTGTGTTTTGCCAGCTGCTCCATATTAATAATAAAAAAGTAAATAAACAAGCAGTCATAATTGTACTTTTGCAAAAATTAGGTTTGGACTATGTTATTTTTTCTCCATATTGAAATGATTTAGCAACATTTGTTTTGAAGAAATGATTAAAATTTAGGAAACAAAGAGTCAAGATGCTCAGTATGCACTAGCAACAGTTAGTGCCTCCTGTACATCTCATGTTTTACAGATAATTACGCCTTGATGCACTAGCCTGTATCCTTAAACCCATTTAACAATTGGAAGCACTGAGACTCTAAATAGTTTCATGATTTGCCCAAGACAGAGAGGGCCTCAATGTCCGTGCCATTGGGCACTTGGAACCATGCCTTCTCCAGATGTCATTTCTCTCTTGGGATGAAAGAAGCTCAGTAGGGACAGCTCAAGGAGGAGCTGTAGGCAGTGAGGGGAGAGGTGCAAAATCATCTCGATTTGACATAGCTTTAAATGATAACATGTCTAGGTTACTATGACTGTTGGATTCCTATGGGTCTGGGAAGGTACGGCCCAAGTATTTTCTTTTCCTGGTTCTTTTTTTTTTTTCTCTCTCTTCAGAGTGGTAAAGAGGATACCCTTTTTTTCTGTCTCCTTCTATTCCATGGTAGCTGAGGGGTGGGACTATTCCCATTTTCATGATACCAAGAGAGAAAAAGTTTTATTCTTTCTTCTTCCAGTCATCTCCTATCCACGTGTTCTTGGACAGGCTGGAGAGGGACGTTAGCAACTCTTTTGCTTCTTGGATCTCCTTGAAAGGGAACAGCTCGCTGCAAGCAGGTATCACAGTGACTCTCAGGCCACTCATGGGATAGCTCATTGTTTCTGTCATCTGAGGAAGAGTTTTGTAGTTGGCTAAGACAGGAAGAATTGATTGAGTGGGCAGGAAATGAGGTAGAAACATGGGTGGAAGACTGCTAGAAAAGAAAGCAGGAGTGGGAAGAGAGATGAATGTGGGGTCAGAGGGGTAAACTGAGTGAAACCATGAAAATGAGACAGATGGAAGATCATCCTATTTGGAATTGGGTATTGAGAGAAGAGAGAAGGAAAATGCTGGTTTAGCCCATTTTATGGAAGAGATTGTAGTTTGCCAGCAGCCTTCTGAGTCCTCATAACTGTGAGTGGAGACAGAGATTTAAGAAGGCAATGAAGCTGGAAATTGCAGCAGTTGGGATGAGGACATATTTAATGTACAATTAAAGATTTCAATGGATCAGGTTAAAGAAAGAGAGAATACCAGTAATGAGGTGGAGGTGGTGATGGGAAGACAAGACAGCAGGGTGTTATGTATGTGTAGGAGGAGTTTTGGGGTAAAGCCAGCTTGGGTTTTTTGGCCTCATGAGTAAAGTTGAGCTCTGAGTGCTGACACATTTGTTTGCTCAGCTCTGCCCGCGCAGAAAAAGATTTCTCCTTCCCCTGATAAATTTGCTGAATTGTGGAATGGTTTTGTGTTGTGGAGGCTACTTTTACATCTCAGTATGTGGTAGGAGTAAAAGTTATTTTCCAAAGACTATTGCACTAACCGGTGGTGTGACCTACAGCAGAGAGCTAAGATTTAAAATGAGGCTGATATTAAAATATGATTCATTGTCAGTCTAATGAAGATAACACTCTGAGCAGTCTTTAACCTCTGTGCATCCTTGGACACGTGCACACTTGCTGCATTTCAGAAGACAGGTGGTAGCATGAGTAGTCATTAGCCTTTTGATCTTTGGTTACAGCCTTGTTTGCTTAGTAGCTGATGGCTTCTGGTCAGTGGCCCACACAGAATGGAAACAACGGCCTCGGTCTTAGCAGGCAAGTGATACTTGGTGAAAAATGCTCTGAATATGAGAGTAATTGGAGCAGAGGATGGTGTGAGATGGTAGGTCTGATTCTGAAAAGGGTACATTTCATCAGTCTATACCAAGAAGTCAGTGTGAGACCTTACGTTAACTAGCAATCTGCTGGTCATTGTTCATTGATCCAACACTGAGAGTTCTCCAGGCTAATGGGTGGTCTGAAAAAGATCTAAGTGGTTGAGTACTTGCAAACTACTCAAACTAAGTGGTTTGAGTACTACTCAAACTAAGTGGTTGAGTACTTGCAAACTGGCTTATCTGCCAGTTGCTACACATGGTTTGCTCTGTGTCAGATCTGAAGCAAACCAAAATGAGGTGAGATTGTACAGTTACAGAAGTCATGACTGTCATCATGGACGTCCCCAGGGATGCTGGAATACACACACACAGTAATTAAATATGCCATGAACTGGTAAGCTGAGTATAAGAGACCATTCTGAGGTAGTAAGGGAAACACTCAGTATGTGTGGACACCTTGATCAAAAGCTACCCTGCTACTCAGAAGTATGAACAGGGCTCACACCGACATGCCTGAATTGGCTTTCAACTAGCCAACTCCGGTACAGATACTGACTTTGCAACTGGCAGTGTGGTATTCATTTTGGGCTGCAAGCTCTGCCCATAACACAGGAGAAATACTTGGATGAGTAATTCAAGCCAAGGATTTTGCTCACGCAGCCTTGCTGGTATTCAAAGCTAGCCCAGATGGAAGCATGGATAGTTTATGTGTGGGTATACCCTTATTTTGCACAAAGAATCCCTGGTCCTGTTTAGTTTAGCTTCTTTTGCTCCACACTAGGAAAGCCGTGCTGAGAATGATTCCAGAAGAGAGGTTCTTGAATAGCACAGCGGTTAGCCATGCTCTGTGCACCACGCAATGGCTTTGCACTTTCAAGGCATGGGCATTTAACTTCTCTGCTTTTGCGTGGTGTGTGCTGCAGGTGGGCTCAAATGAGATGAAGCCGTAAATACTGTCCTTCAGACAGGGAAGGCTCAACTCAGTGTTTACATACTTCTTTCCTCCAAAACGCACAGTGTAAGGGTGAGGTGGGAGCAGCTGGTTTTGAGGAGATGAAGACTCAAATATTACCAGGTTTACCACATCTTTAGAAGCTGATCCAAACCCCATCAAGCTCAGTGGAAAACTGCCTGTGACTTGGAGAGCTTCTGGATCAGGCCTTTAAACCCATCTCCTGCAATTTGGCACGCCGTCCTTCGTGCAGCTGACTAATCCTCATCCCAGTCCTGTAAGCTCAGGAAGCCAGTGCAGAGCAGCGTGCTAGCAGGCTGCGGGGACCACCCTCTGAAATGGCAGAGGGCCTCTTTTCACCTTGCCTTCTGCATGCATAGAAACCTGAGCACAGCTGCGTCGGCAGACTTACATTTCCTGTGAAGCTTTGTCTTCTTTGCAGCTGGATACCTGAACCACCTTGAGCTGTGGAGGAACTTGCAGAGCTTAAGAGGCTCTGCATCAGATGTCTGGCAATGGGTGGTGTTGGAAACTATTTAACTTTTGTTCATTGGTCTTCATGTGGAGGAAGTGAGAGCATGGATCTTTAACCCCCTGGAAATGGTTACAGATGAGAAGCACAAAGGAGGCCTTGATGAACACTTTGCCCCTAAGCCGTGTGGTTCCTCGTTTTCCGGCTTCTGCTGCTGACATGCAAAGCCAGGGCCTTGGTTTTTAATTTATCATACTGTTTTTAAACAGATACTTTTGCAAATGTAAACATGCCCCAGCACTGAAGGTTTCCAGCCAAATTAAAGAGTCAGCACTGGAAAAATCAGCCTTCTGAGAAAGGTCAAATACAAGCAAATTCTGGAGTTCATTGGGTCCATATGTGTAAACTTCAGCTAGCATGGGATAGACCCAGGGCAGCACTTACCTTGCAGAACTGAGCTAGTTTCAGAATAAAGGCTGGAACTGTCCTTAGGGATGCCTGTGGTCTGAGCAGTAGATCTGAATGTGTCAAATGAAAAAAGACCCCTGTCCTGATTCTTAGTTGCATTTCCATTCCCCTTTATCCCTTCCCTCTTAACAGGAAGAAAGAAGGTTGGGAAGGAAAATGTGCCATTTGGCATTAATTCTGACAACTCACGTTTAGGCATTCTTAGCTGGGACCATGCTGGGTTTAATAATCTCCAACTACATGCCTATAAAAGCTTAATTTTGCTATGAGGATGCATGCCTTGCAGCCTTTAATTTAATAACCGGGAAGGGTTTCTTTATAAGTTGTACCACCTGCAGTAGTAATAGAAATCAAGACACTGCCTGTTACTTCTTGGGCTTGATTGACATTTCAGCCAACATGGAAAGATTCAAGCCACCTACTGCCTTTAATTTTTTTTTTTAATTATTTTTACCTGTAATTTGTCAGAGCTTGCCATTAAAAGGAAGATTGGATGAGTGTACCTCTCTGAAGTGAGAAGCTTTTGCTTAGAGCAGCAGGATAAAGACATACTCTTTCTGCCACTGCACTGTAATAGTGGGTTAGTTAGTAGGAAAGAGTTGGTAGGAGAGGAGGTAAAATGACAAGAGAAATTATGGCCTAAAAGCAGGATCCTTAGAAGGTATCATCATTATATAGCAATCCCCTGATCCCATCCCCATCAGCCAACAGAAATGCCAGGAGATCTGCGGCACATGTCAGCCAGCTAGCCTGCCTGAAAGGTGTTATTGTTGCTGGTTCTGCTGCTTGGCTCAGAAATGTCTCTGCAGCTAAAGAGCTACAGGAAAAGAAGTCAGAGCCCCATTAGTTAGGAGAATGCCAGAGGTGAAGCTGCAGTGCCTCCCTGGTGCTAGTACATCATTAAGGGTCCCAGAGGAGTGTAGGAGGTAGAGATGCTTGAAGGTTAGATGGGCTGAGTTATTCCTTAATTCATGCCTTTTCATTGAAGAGCAGAGGAGATACATGTGTTGTGTGGTTACACAGTGTGACAGGAATGCTGAGAAGAGCTGGAAGCCTCCAGCTCCTGGTGACAGGGCTCTTAGATTGAGAGGATGGAGGCCTTATTGTTGGGGAGGCCCTGTCAGCGTCAGGTTAGGCAGGGATGGGACCAGGCCTGAGGCCTGACGGTGAGGGGCTTAGGAGCTGTTACGAAACATGGTGGTGTTCAGGGCAGAGTCAGAAGCTCCGTTACATGGTTCTGATTTGGAAAGGGAAGCAGGACCAGTGGAGTGTAGGGACTTTTACATGTGTTTTCCTAAGGTTTTGATAACTGAAGGGCTTGATTAGGTTTCATCTGTCCCTGGAGGGAGAAGGGACTGAAATTGCTCAACAAATATGCCTGCGTCAAAGGTTTTAAACCATTGCACAACTGTAATTCTACAAAGCATGCCAAGACACCAAAGGCCTTAATGAGATTCCTCATCAGCATTGTCGTCTCACCCCTGTGGGCAGGGGAACCAATGCCTACAACAAAACATTCAAACCTGACTGCCTCCAGTGAGATTTCCCAGTTTGTCACTGGGGATATAAAATGACAATGGAGCATGTTTTATCAGAGCTCTTTTGAACTGGTCTGAACTGCATCATTACTGTTATGAGTCATCAGGTCACTGGCCTGTGTATTGGTACCTGGTTGGCATGAGGCCTTTTTTTTAATTACCTTTCATGCTGAGCCTCCTGGATCTTCAACATCTGGTCCTTGAATGCGGCAGGGTTACTTGCCAGGAGGTCATGGAACACGTATACTGATTTGGTCTCATTTGTGCCTTTTTCCCGCAGAGCATTTGGTATTTTCCATGTATTTAATAGCCAGAGTAGTTAATGGTTGGAGTAAATTCCCAACAGAAGTCCTCACAGTAAAGCTGGATGACTTTCTGGAAGACATGTATCAATCTGTTCTGTTATTTTGTGCAGTAGAGGTATAAAGTGAAAGGTTGAAATTCTGTGATTTGTGATACACACAAGGTCAGAGTCAGTAACTACATTGAAGGTTGGGATCCTGTGAATGCCCTAGCATACCACCTGAGAGTACCCTAAAACCAGTAATTCATTTTTTTCTTTAAACAGGTATATTTTTAACTACATCAGGACTATCTGCCTGATAGATAGATATCTCAATTGATGTTGTGTTAACAGATGTAGCTTCTGGAAGAGCTTTCTCTCCATGAGCATAGTGTAGTCAAAACTATTGCTTAGCATTGAACCTGTGTGACTGCAGTGTGGACAAGTGCCTAGGCTGGCAAACCCAAGCTAGTTGGTAGAGCCAGTGTCAAGCTTGTGCAGTCTCTCAGCCACAGTGATGCTGTGATGACCCTTCCCCCACCGGATTTAACTGACAGGGATCCCAGATGTCAGGTAAAGTGAAGCCTAGAAGAGAACCTAAAACCTGGAAGAGAAGGTAAAACCTGTCATTGGAGGAGCCAATGCAGATCACTTCTTCTCCAACTTGGTTTTCAGTCTGGTGACCCCACCTTCTCTTCCGGAGAGCAGCGTTCCTCATCGCTTAGCCAAGGCTGTGGAGGTGTTATGGCAGGCAGCCTGGTCCCTTTAAGTTGCTTAACCCTGACACTGAGGATGGTTCCCCAGGTTTAACAGAGGTAAAACTGAGCTGTTCTTGTCTCCAGAACCAACGCTGACACTTCGTCTTGGATGTGAAAATAACTGCTGAGACAGCCCTGCGTTTATGTACGGGTTTTCGCACATTCTGCGGAGAATCAGAATAAATAGAAACCCTTTAAATAGATTATTAATTACCCTTCCCCTGACAGATAACTCAGTAGGAAATCCATTAGTTGATGTCCGGGTGAACTCACTGCTTCCAGACCAGCTTTATTGTGTTCTGCTTTCTCCTTTTCCTTGCAGATCTGAAGCCCTGGGTGTCGAATTTCACCTATCCAGGCGTGCATGACTTTTCTCAGCTTGCACTGGATGCCAACAGGAACCAGCTCATTGTGGGAGCAAGGTAAAGATAATCTTTTAATTAGTCCAGGGTTGCTGCTTGTGCTCTTTCCCTTCAGCCTCTGGCCTCAGAGGAAAGTGTGTTTCCAGCTTATGTGGCCAGTCTCCCCCTCAAAAAGAAAGCTGTAATTTATGTAGAGGGATTTAGACTCCTAATATAATTGCAAGGAAGAGAAAATTGCTAGAATTAAAAAAAAAAGAAGATGCAATCAGAATGACTGGTTAATGAAGCAGAATGCTGTCATCTCCCTCAGTGAATGTTAGAAGAGTTATAGTAAATTATTCTGCACCATCCCTCTGCCAGCACAGAACTGAATTTCTGGTTTATTTGCCATGACCAGGCTTTCCCTCTGTACCAGGTTCAGCTACACCTTTGCAGGAGCTGTAGTTAGACTTTGGCAGTGTAAATGATTGCTTTCTTCTCTCTTCTTTTAGCATTCACTCCACAACCTGTTTGCTTCGTCTTGCTGATATAGCCAGATCCTCATCTAATGCATTTTGGTGCAACTCTGTTGTTCTGGGCCATTGTATACAATTAGCATTTATTTTCCTTTATTTTTAAACATTATTTTTATTTAGGATGCCGTAAGAGGAGGGTAGAAACACACAGTGTGAGCACGGGCAGGCTCTAACAAATTTAGAGCTGCACCTGTAACAGGGGAAGAACTATGGTTCAGTGAAAGAATGTACGTCAGGAATGGTTGAGCCCCAGCAGCAACTATTTTTTATTGCATAATAAACAGATAAGACAACCCAAACAGAAAAGACTAAATGTGGTCTAACAAATCAGTTTAAGTATAACATTTAGAACCACTGTGGTAGCATCTGTGCTGTCAATGAGCATGGAGGAAGAGACTGCTTTCTTCTAGGCTTTTGGCATTAGAGGAAAGGGAGGTGAAGAGCAGATCTGGAAGAATTCATGATAACGAGCAAGAGAAAAGAGTAAGATGTGTAGCAGAGGGACTTTTTTTGCTCCACAGAGACAACTGACGGATGATTTAATGTACATTTTTTGTGTGTATTTGCGCAGTAAATAATAACGCCTTCCTGTAGCTGTTCAGATTGCCAGAGGGCCTCCTGCTTTTCATACTGAAACATTTTCCTTTTCAAGCAGCAGCTTTACCTGTGCTGGAATCTTTTACCAGCAATTATTAATATTTATTACTTCAGAACGGCATTTCTTTGGGGACGGCTGTGAACAGTGTCTTCTGCCAGGCATTGCACAAACACAGGCATGTCGCTCTGAGGAAGTCACGGTTTACATCATTTGGCTGCACGGCAGGCTTTCCCCCGTGCAGACGCTGCTAACGTGGGCACGCTTCACCCCTGCTCAAACCCCAGTGACATGTCCTGGAGGGAGCCTTCGTCTCCGCAAGAGTTTGTACGAGCGCGGTTAGGCACGAGGCTACAATATTATTAGAAACAGGGGAAAGAGAGCAAATTTGGCTTCCCGCTGGAGTACAGTGTAGTGCAGTGTCTTGCCTCACGAGGAAGCAGTGACAAGTATTCACAGAATAAGTCAGTCAGTTTTCATCACGCATTACCTACCTGACTGGGAAAGTTTCGGTGGTGCCACACGGCTCTGCCGAGCAATTCTGGATCGAGCTAATGGAGATGTCATCTCCCAGTGTGTTTTTTTCAGATTGGATACAGGCTTGGTGTGGGGAAGATGGGGTGTGCTGAGCCCTTTCCCTCTGCACCATCTCACTTCTACCCCGTGTGAGGTGACAGGGAGAGGTGTGTGGATATGGGGGTGTGGATGGGGTCCGCGGTGCTGCACAGCTCAGCTCCTGGAGCTGTGCCAGAGGAATGGGAAGGGGAAGCAAAGCCTTTTCTGTTCCCTCCTTCCCTGACAAATCCACACCTTGTTCTGGACTATTTTTAGGGGTGATTTTTTGAGTCATTAGTTGCTCGTGCACCATCTGCTTGAATTTGCAAATGAAACAATACCTCAAAGAGATAGAAGCTGTCTCTATCCATCTCTACAGGGTGTAATTTATGGAACCTAAATTTAAATGTTAACCATGTTTAAATGTGCTACTGTAGATCATATTAGTAGTAACGCCAGCTATTCTGGGGTCTTGGAAGGAGTTTGGGATCAGGGTGGAGTTTATAAGTACTCCCACTTCTCAATTTCCTGGTTAACATCATTCTCTTAGATGATAGCGTTATAAATTATTTCAGACTAGTTCTTTCTGCCTCTATTTAAAAGCAGTATGACCTCACCACAGCATCTCTTTGCCTTAGCTCATCCTGCATTCCAAAGCTTCACAGAAAACGCTTCCTAGAAGAAAAGAAGATCCTGGGGCTCACGAGGGTTTTTGGTTTCAGGAATTGGACACAGCGTGACTGAAACTGTAAGAGGTATTGAGGGCATGCCATGCAGACAGGGAGCTGGAATAACACGAGCCTCAGATTTTTAAGCTTTTCTTATCTGGAAGCCCTCCCCAAATGACTGGTGCTGTCTGAGTGCTAACCAGAGGAGTTTGATAACTCCACTGCACCAAACACCTGCCAAGTCAAAATCCCAGAAACAAAAGAATTAGTTTCAAAAGCCCACCATGGTTTCTAAGCAACGTATTTACTTGTCACATCATTTGTAAAATCCAAACACTTGCAAGTAAGGATATGAATAGTTTAGAACATTGTAAATCTCACACTACCCATATTATGAGCCACATTTCATTAACTATAAACACACACATTTCAAAAATTCATAACCTTCATTTTGACTCATAGTTTGCACGTTTTGTTTTTGTTTCAAATGTAGAGTTAGTATTTTAATGTTCTGTTTCTCTTCTGTGAATGAGTGATTGTTTTGAAGTATTTGTTGCTTTTTTCAGCTCTTGAGTGCATGTGATTACTATTTGAGCTTATTTTAATGGGAGGAAAACCAATTTTATTGAGAAAAAACCTTGAAAATATGATCTGAACACCTCAGAAAACAAGACACATGAATTCCCCTCATGCATTTTGAGAAAAATCATGCATGATTTTGGGAACTTGAATCCTGCTTTTTCTATGCTAGCAATGCCATTTTGTCCAATTGTCCTGCTTTTATTGCAAAACACTTTCTTCTTTTCATCAAGAATAGGCCTTGAATTTTTCAGACCTGAGAAACCTTCCAAGTAAAGGCCAATAAAGGAGCTGAAATGGAAACTGATTGCAGCCTTGACTATGTAGAAACTTCCATCCCTCTCTAATAGCGTGATCTGGAATGCTTATTGTCTTTACTTTCAATCTCTTTCCCATTATTAGATTTCAAATGTAACTCTGCTATACAGCATTTCTAGCAAGCAGTTTGCTTTTATTAACTGAGGGTCTATTTGCTCTACCTAAACACCTGAAATCAAAGAGTAATGGTGAGGAAATGGGTGGCAGTTTCTTGCAGATTAGTGTCACATAATGAGCTGTAGATTTAAATTATAGACACAAGTTGCATATATGCTGCCACGGCAGAAGAGCCACAGAGGAGATTATTCTGGTACCTCAACAAAGGCTAGGAGACGGGGACACTGCTCTTTTGTCAGCAATACAGCTGGTGAATGGACTGGGAAGAACAGCTTGAATGAGCGGCTGTATAATAAATGGTTTAACAAAGGAGGTAAGCTGAATTTCCTCACTCGATGGGCAAGCATAAGAGACCTGTGTTAAAAAGTGGTGACTTAAAAGATGCAGCTGTTTGAATTGGTGGTATCTGCTTGCAGTAGCTCAAGGTCAGATCTGGATGCTGTCAGAAACCGTGGAGAGCAGCAGCCTGCCTGGGCAGCCAGACAGCCGCAGATGCTTTGCCTGTGTTGGTATGCCCGTGCTGTGATGGGGATGCCGCTGGTGATGGTGGTGGGGCAGGAGGAAGCCTCCTTCCCCATTCCTGAAGGATGTCCCAGCTTGACTCTCCACCATTCTTCCTTTGCTCTTTTCCTCTCTCCTTCCCCTCTCTGTCCGTAGCAGAGACATTGTGTCCTTCTCCCATCCCCACAGGTGATTTCACCTGCATGTTGGCGAAGCAGTGCTCTGCTCTCTCACCTGCGCTGCAGGCAGGGTGCCAAGTCCCTGGGGAGAGGGGGTTCGTGGAGGAGGTACATAGTATAGCTGTGACATCCCTCCTCCTCGAGGAGCCGTACTCCTCGAGACTCTCTCGTTACCGGCTGGGCAGAGACAGGAGCCAGTAAGGAAATGATGATATGAAAGACCCTGCTTGGAGTCAAGCCAAATAGCATGCTTTGCAAGAGCTCCCTGGCAAGGAGAACATAAAAGGTTTAAAGGAGGGTGGTTGAGACACCATGCGACAATCTGGCACGACAGGAAGCTGAAGGGAAACAGC
This sequence comes from Eurypyga helias, assembly GCF_000690775.1. Classification (NCBI taxonomy): domain Eukaryota; kingdom Metazoa; phylum Chordata; class Aves; order Eurypygiformes; family Eurypygidae; genus Eurypyga; species Eurypyga helias. Next base: position 156,935 of record NW_010224952.1, read on the forward strand.
TTGGACAACAGGAGGATGGTACCCAAACAAATGGCTGCACGGAGAGTGGCTGGGAAGCCCTAAGGGAAACATTTGACTTTTCCCAGAAGGAGACCGTGGGGTGTCAGCTCGGGGCAGTAGCCTGCTGGGGCCGCAGACGGGAGAGACATGGCTGCAAGAGGCATGGCCATTTGCAGTGCGTGGAGGTGTTACTGTAGAAAACCAGCCAGAAAGTGTCCTGACCAGAAGTCCTCATAGTTCTGCCTGCCAAGGGGTCTGCCAGCTCCATCAGGACATGGGAAAGGATTGTCTCTCATGGCTGTGGCACGGGGGGACTGCAGCTCAGGAGCCCTTGTCACAAACAGTCATTACCAAGGAGAGCGTGGGGGTAGAGGTCAGTGAGCAAAGGCTGCATGAAGGGACTCAGAACTGGCAAGTAAAGTGCATGTCATTCTGGACTGCCAGATTTTGCAGTAATAAATGTAAAGCTACTAAGCTGCTGGTGATGCAAGTCAGGATGCTTTGACTGGGGTGATTTTCATACTTGATTTAGAGCTGAACTGAATGTGCCTGTTAAGAAGGTAGGTGCAAGAAAGGAGATATGGTTAGTCTGGGGAGCAGGGAAGGTGCTGTATGAACTTACAAAGGTTGCTTTAGGGGGTCACAGCAGCCTGGGCACACCTCTTCGTGGCTGCTGTTGCTCCTGGCTGTGTAGGCATTAAAACAACTCTTGATCATGCAAACTTAGGAGCTGAAGACTGAATGGAGTGACTGATGTCCTAGAAGAATTGCTTCAAGTTGCTGCTTGCAGAAATATGGCAAATTGTAAATATACTCTAGGACCCTCAACCAGCAGGTTTGGCACCCTGAGTTTATTGAAAGTCTCCGGTGTATGATAGATTAGGCTGTCAGACACCAGGTTTCATGCAGATTTCTGGCTGAACATAGGCTCTTTCCTGCCTGCTTGGCAGAAAGCTCCAGAGCACTGCAGTAAAACTCTCAAAACCTGTGCTGCTTGGAAAATATCACTCTTACCCTTGGGCACCTTCAATCCTGTCCAGATCTGGACTGCCACTGAACCCTGAAGAGAGTAAGTCTCAGCAGATTATGCTGCCTGGCCAAAACGCATTTTGCAAAACAGGAAATTCAGTGGCAGAAGTCGGGTCAGAGTTGATCTGCAGATTTAGAGTATCAGTGTTGGGTCTAAACTCTGTCTTATACTTTCTGTTGCCAGATGGTCAGGGCCCCTCACCAACATTTATCCTCGCAGGGCTCCTGTGAGGCAGGAAAGCACTGATAATTTCACGCTATGGATGGGAATCTGTGGCCCAGAGGGATCAAAAGCGAGCCAGCCCTGGGCAAAGGCTGTGATGCTGAGACGTGTGAGTTTATAGTAGGTCTGAAAGGTAGTGCAGTGGTGCACCTAACACCAGAGGCAGAGATGGGGTGTGGACTCTTTACTGTCGTGTTTCCGCCTGGTAGTTTAAGCACTTTCCCTCAGCCTTGTATCTCCAAGGAAGACTTAAGACTTCAAAATGCCCATGAAAGTCGATGAGTCCCACACACTTCCACTGAGACAGGGGGCTTCAGCATGGCTGAAACAGTGGTCTCGTACAGCATGGAGACCCTAACATGCAAACACGGTAACATTGGCCACAACCACGTGTGTGTAGCCAAAGGTGAAATAGGCCACAGGCTCGTCCTGTTATCAGCCAGGAAAGACATGCCATCCGTCCCTGACTACAGGATTTGACTCAGTACTTTACTGATACAAAAGGGAGTGAGATGAGTTACTGCCATTTCTGATGGCTCGCGTTAGATCACACTGTCTTACGCCAGCTTTACCTCCTGCTAAGTCACGTTTGGATGAGGAATTACCTTGCCGGTTGAGGTATTAATGAGGACGTGAGCAAACAAAGAGCATGATAATGTTTTTGATTATATCCAGATAGTAGGTGGGTAGCTGAAAGCGCTGCTGCAGAGAAACCTAGAAAAACAAATACCATCCTTTCTCACTGTGATTTTTCCTGTCAGACAAGAGAATGCTCTAATTAAAGTTGCATCCTTGTATCGGCAGCTCGAGGGGGGCAGATAACGTAGTGATGTGAGAAAAAAAGGGAAAATCAGTCTCTGAAATTAACAGAAACTTTCAAAGGACCACTGATGTTTTTTAAAGACACTGCCTGACCTGCATGGTAAAGAATATGGTGCAGGTGAGACACCTGTGATTAGATGTTGCAGCTAGTTAAATCCATAATTGGGGGTGCACGGTTTCTTTAAACAGGGAACAAAAGTGTGATTTAAAGTGCAGGCTTTGACCTCTCTGGTTGAGTCTGGGCTAGTTCAGAGGGAGATTTTCTTCTCTGATACTGTGCCAGGTGAGGTCAGCTCAGCCCATGTATATGAGTGGAGCACTGAAACCCCACTGGTATGTGTCATTCATACCTAGAGGGTTTATTTTCCTCTGCTGGTCTGCAAGGAGTCTGATGTTGCCATACCCCAAATCTGTGCTGTCCCTGACTTACACCCTTGGGGAGGAGGGGAAGAGGTGTGGACAGGAAAGGATGGAGAAAGAATTTTTGTGATTATGGGATTCTGGGAACTTTAGAGCCTGACCCAGATTTTGTTCAAAGTGTAATTTTATTTTCTGAGTTAAGATGTGTGCATTTGTTCAAGCACAGAATGTGAATTTTAATTAACTTCAATCAATCAAATCAAATGCTGCGCTGCAGCACTGTCAGGTTGCTGGGCTGGACCAATACACACAAGAAGCCGCAGCTGTAGGAGAGCTAAGAGGCAGCTTTGCCCCAGCTGTTGGATGTGGAGAGGAGGGTGAGGCAATGGCAGCCTCTGCTCTGTCACCTTTGTTGGCAGAGAAAACCGTTGGTCCTTCAAATCACCGGCAAGGCAGTACCATCTACCTCTGCAAATGACCTCACCGGCGTGGGTGTCCGTGGGCTCTTGCCCATCGCCACAGGAACCAGCCTTGCAGCTGACTCATGGCCAGTGTCTGCACAGCCAGGGCTGCGTGAAAGGCAATCTCAGCACAGCCCAGTCTGATAGGAAGCATCCTTACGCAGCGAATTGCAGGCCTGACTGGAAAAATATCTCATATTCCAGATAAAATGAAAATTGGTGATACCCTATCACAAAAGCAGCCACCCATGAGAGGCTCACTTGCTATAGTAACATGCGGAGAATAATTAAGTTTGAAGATTGTATTTCATAGAGCGGGGTGAGAGCAAACACAAGGTCAGGATATTTTGGAAAAAAACCTTGGAGGCTTGGACCTAATGTGCTTTACAGAGTCACAGGATGGGGCTGCAGAGCAGTTTACTTTTTTATTACTGAAAATACTCTCTCTTGCTCTGGTTAAGTTGGTGATATGTTAGTTTTATATGGCAGGGCTCACCACAGTGACTTCCATCTCACTTTATATCCAGATGTTTAGGTGCTAAGCCTACTGTTCTGTGCCTCTGCAAAGGTATAAAAACCACAGCAAAGAGAAGGGATTGGTTGGCAATAACTTCAGCTCGCCAGCCAACTCTATCAGTATTTGCATACAAGTCATGCTGAACTCATCCAGAGTTTGAGGAAAGGCTGACAGAACTGAGCATGTTTATCAGCCTCAGTAGGCAGGTGGGGGGCTGCCAGGGAACATTTGGACGATAATCAGTGCATCAGAAGAGGAATTTTACAGTATGGCTTACTGAAAGCACTAGAAGTGATGGGTAAGTAGGAGATCACAGGTCCCCATGCAGCTCGGGGCCGTATCAAGGTGCTGTAAGCTCTCTGTGACTCTGCCAGCTGAATGGGAGGGGGACAGAAGAGCATCAGCCGCACGTCAAGAGAGACTTGAGGTGGCATGGGGGCTAATAGGTGATAGTCTGAGAGATGGACTCACTCTTCCAGGAAAATAGGAACAAACCCACACATGAGTTTTAAAAATTTGGCTGAGTTGCCGCTTTTGAGGTTTTGAAGAAATGTATCTAGTGAAACAGGGGGAGGGAAATGTGTCAAAAAAATATGGAAATTGGCCCATGTTTTATAAATATGTTCAAACAATATAAAAAAATGCAACAAAACAAACAAACAAACCCAAACAAAAACCACTCCCTGTTCTCTGACGTGTTTACATACGGCTGCCCTCCAGAAAGCAGCTGGTTCAGGGTGTCCCAAGAGCATAGCAAACACTGTCACTCCCAAGGAGGTGGGATCACATTGGAATGAGCCTTTGCCTCTCCTGCCCCAGGGAGAAGGGCCAGAGACACCAGAGCCAACTTGCTGCTCCCCTTGTGAACCAGTGGGACATGGCTGTCGATCCAAGGGCTGATCCCCTTCCTGCTTCTCCCTCCCACAGCAGCAGCCATCCATCTAGAATATCAATATAGTCCAAGGGTGCCTCAGCTTTGCTGTTGTCCTGCATGCTCTGCAGCTACAAGCATCTGCTTCTTTCGACTTTTCCTAGAGCTGGCCCTGAGTATACGGCATGAGCCTGAGCCGATCTGTGCCATGCGCCCTGTGCCATTAAAGCTGATGGCAGTTCTCCTCTGTTGACTGGAATACAGAAGATTTGATTCTCATCCTTGTTTCTACTGAGAAGTACTAAATGGGTCTCAGTGGCAGCCCAGAAACAGTAGCTGGGACCCTGGTTTAATTTGGAAGCTACTTAATCAGACCGATATGCTGCTTGCATAAGGAGCCTCTTCCAAGAGGATGCTCCCCTAGCTCTGGCTGGATTTATCACTGAGAAATGTTGCTTTGGGAAAAGCAATTGCTCATACAGCAAGTGCATCAAATTACTGTATGCCATTTAGTATGGTTCTCTGTTGAACATGTATTGATTTTTAAGGAAGAATGATGTACCGGACAAGTTTTTCTTCAATAGAAACAAAATTACTGGTGAATAAGGATCCAGCTTGTAAGGGAGATGCTGGCTCTCCACCTTTTCTTGAGCATGTGTATGCCAGGCTCTTCAAATGAATCAATGGAGTAGCATTTGCAAACGGATCATCACATCACACTCCGGAGCAGGCATGTAATTAACTCCTTCTGAGAGCAAAGGCCACGATCATCCTTCAGGAGCTGGGTTTGTTGGGATGGTTGGCTGGTTCAGAAATGTAGATAACCATCTGAAAAGCTCAGCCACAGCTGGACCTGTCTAGAGGCACTGAGCGTTAATCTAGCATGAGATTTGGTAGCCAAGAGCCTTGGGCTCTCATCTCGATTCCATCACTGACTTGCTGTGTGCTTTGGAGAAGGTCATTTAACCTTTCTCTGCCTCATTTTGTCCATTAGTGTAAGGGGGGAATGATACTAACCAGCTCCCAGGGAGTCATGAACCATGACTAAGCTGTGTTTGTTCTGTACTGTGGAAGTACAAAGTATATCTGAGGCCTCCAGGAGCAAAGATACCAAGAGCTGACAGGAGTTGCTGGCTCCTAGCCCAAGGCTCAGCCCCAGCACGTGGCTTCCAGGAGTGCCAGAAGGGAGCATTAGGTTTGGCACATGCATAATTCTGTGTCTTGTTTCGCATCGCCCAAAGGACCCTGTTCTGTTAATTATTTTACTTATTATCTACACTGTGACAGTTGTGAGTCCCTCTTGCGGACCTGGCTCCTTGCAGCACAAGCACGGAGAATGCCTTCTTAGAGCACCACAAGCCTACTTGAGTCTCCCGTACCTCACCTGCGCTGTCAGATGCCTGTTTCAGTGCAATAATAGCCCCCAAAAGGGAAGAACGATTCTTCACCCAGTTCTCTTCAGATTTCCTAAACATATTTTTTTCTGGCGTGATCAAACATTATTATCAGCTTCTGTTGGCTTTGTTTCTACTTGCAGGGTAATTGTCTACGTACAAAGAAAAGGGGCTTGAGATAGCCTGCCCAGTAACGTGGGAGGGGTGAGCCTCTCATGTCTACTCTAAGGTGCAGGCAGGTAGCAATATGTGAGTAGGTGTGTATGTCTTGTAGTGATTCAGACCAGCTGAGATAAGGCAGCGCATTGTTGGTCTCCATGCATGTATCAAAGCCACGAGGAGTTCCAGTGGTGTTGGCATTAGGGATCTTGTGGCTCCCAATTTGCTAGCAGGGGTTGTTCTGAAGCACAGAGAGGTCATTGTGTCTGCTTGGTTTGTGTGTGTGGGGACAGAGGTGTGAAGTATGAACAAACCTTGCTGGTTTAAATGGCAAAAAATAATCTGGGGCTAGAGTAGCCTTTCCTTTACACCTGTTCATTCCATCCACTGCAGGGAAGTTCCTCCTGATCTACCACAGCAGAACTGAAAAGCGTGCTCTCTTGTAATGAGAAGGAAGCACCTTTTAATCAGCCAGCACAGTGCTGACAGATGCAGTGCCTGAAAAGAGGCACTGAAAAAGAGGCCTGAACGAGTGTGTGAAGCATGTTGCAACCCTTATAATTTCGGTACTCCTAAGAGGAAGGGTCTCAGCTTTTATTCAAGCACTCTTGTTTTGTGGCTTCCCATTGGAAAGGCTTAATTTGTCTCGTAGCTCTATTGCTCGTGGCATTGTAGATGAAGTGCTCTGCTTTCACTGTAAATCGTTTCAAGGCTAGGCAGTGTGTGAACCAGTGCATGGGCATCACGTTACAAAGTTCATCCAAGGTGCGTGAAGTAAACGCTTAATAAGCAGCTTTGACTTGGGAATGTCATGGTAAGCAGATTTAAGTGGATATATTCTTCCACCCTTTCTTGAAACACATCTCAGATGCTCTCCTGCTGTTCTGGTACGTGTGCTTTGTGGTACCAGGCACAGGGAGCACTTAATCATTTTACAAGGCAGCCAAATACAAATTATGCAGCCAATTAACAAATACTTCATCTACAGGATTTATACTGCTGCTTGGCTCTGCTCATACACAGACTAGCATAGAAGGCCCGGTTTAGGAAAGTAATTCGATGTCTACCCCATTTCCATGAGTGTAAACGGCACTTCAGCAGAGGTTACATGCTGTGCCTCAACTTTGGGGCAAGTTATTTTCCTAACCAGGGCACAGACTAATGGACCAGGGCATCAGCTCCTGCTTGCGCTGCAGATGTCATAGAATCACAGAATGGTTTGGGTTGGAAGGGACCTTAAAGATCATCCAGTTCCAACCCCCCTGCCATGGGCAGGGACACCTTCCACTAGACCAGGTTGCTCAAAGCCTCATCCAGCCTGGCCTTGAACACTTCCAGGGATGGGGCATCCACAGCTTCTCTGGGCAACCGGTTCCAGTGCCTCACCACCCTCTCCATGGGTGCTCTGTGATGTTGGCTAAATTGCTTACTCTGTACTTTAAATTTAAATGAAAACAATGTCTCTTTTTCCCTCTTCCACACATATTTAGATGGCAAATTCTTCAAGACTAGATTGTATAGAGTGGGAGGGTCTTTACAGCAGCTAACTTCATATATGTGAGCTGCGGGCATTCAGAGGTGACAGAGAGAAGATCCACCCTCGGGTTGTTTAAACAGGCATCTGCTGTGAATCACCCCCAGAGGAACCACCATCAATTCACTCTGTGTCTTAACGCAACCAAACCACAGTCTTGGCGGAAGCTTCCGGGTATTACTGTGTAACATGGGCGTTGTCAGAAATGCACTGATGTTCATGAATAATAAGGTTAGTAGTAACAATAATTAGCAGTTTGAGACACCTTTTAATGCGCAGAACACCATTTGTCCCAGAGTACTTAAGAGCAGCATAGTCGCTTGCTCTGGAGATGGCTGAAATGCAGCCAACTCTGGGATGAAACAAAGCTCACCTTTTTAATACCACGGCGTGAAGTTGTGTGACCTTCTAGGACAGAAATTCACAGAGAGGGTAGTGAGGCACTGGAACAGGTTGCCCAGAGAAGCTGTGGATGCCCCATACCTCGATGTCTTCAAGGCCAG
>NW_010224952.1:164890-187828 GCF_000690775.1 Eurypyga helias
ATTATAAAAAAAAAAAAAAAAAAAAAAAAAAATTAAATAAGAAGGTTGTCCTCTCCCTCCACGTTTGTGCACCAGCTTTTTATACAGGAGAAGTTGGTTGTTAGAATAGCTGGTTGCATGAGGCAATCACTCTTCTGGCCTAGTCCAGATGGGTTTAATTTAAGAGAGAAAGGAATTAGCCAACATTCACTTACAAGACAAAATGGGAGGAAAAAGAAAGAAAAAAAGAAAGACCAAGAAGGCACCTCATCCATTCATACAGAGATCTTAGTGTTCTCATTTATTTCTTAATGCTACTCCTTCAGCTGCTTTAAATTATAGGTCAGCAAGGTATTAAACAGACATAACTTCAAACACAAGCAGAAAAAAGGACACAAATGGGGCAATTCTAGGTACAATAAACCATGCCTGTCATTCAGAGACCTTGCTCATTCTTGGACTGAAATTGCAGTTAAAATGCAATTCATAAAAATGGCACTGTCTTATTCAGCAGATCTTTCCCCTTGGCTTTTTACTCGTACTATAGCTTTACAGAACAAGCATGGTTAGAAGAGCATGTTATTAATTAAGAATTAGTCAGTTCTAGCTGGGCAGGTCAAGTGGAGGCCGGAGGTGTCTCTGATAGCCTGGTCTGTTGACTGGTGTTCGTATTACTGCTGATGAGATGTGAGAAGGATCAGACAAACAAAAGAAACAGCCAGTGGCTGTGCAGACACTAGGTGAAGCAAGCTGATGAAAAATGCAGGGAAACCCTCCTTTTTGTAAGAAAGCCACAAGGTCAGACTTAGAGAGCTGAGATTAGTGTGAAGCCTTTGGAAGATCATTGTGCTATTCATATTAGTGCTACGTTCCTGACTGCTTTGGGTCTCAGCCACCCAAGTGATCTCACTACTAATGCTTTGTCCAGGTGTTGCACAGCAGTCACTGAGAGGACAGAGACTGGCTTTATTTAAATGGACAGGATTCCTGTCTGCATCTGTTTTGGGTGAGTGCAACGAAAATTGTGTCCTTTAGATACATCTCTTCCATTAAAGATATTTTGGTTGAATTTGTTCTGCAGTGCTATTGGGGAAAAAACACTAATATTAAAATTTATTACTCAGTCAAACTGTCCAGCTTTTTACAAGACTAAAACAAAGAGCTGAAATCTGCATTATAAGACTTCCAAAATCAATGCATTTAAATAGCATGCTTAACAACAGGATAGCAACTTCAAGTCCCTAGTTATGAGAACTTTCTCCTTAGGGTCTTGCAAGATTGGAGGCCAGTGACATACTTAACTTCTCCAGAAGAAGGCTTATTCCATGATATCTCATGTCCTGGAGTTGCATTATTATTTTGGTAAGAGTAGCATGTGCTTTTCTAAGGGAGCTGTCAGACAAGTCACTGGATGAGAATTTATCTCCATTTTGAAATTTTAGCTGGGTGTAAGCTTAGTGCCTCTGGTCTACTGCATGCCCCCACAGGACATAATATTTAAGTCTGTAGCTGATGCAAAAGAGTTAATAACAAATTACTTGGGAAAGTATGCAGCTCTTTGGGACAGAAAGGGTCTCAGGCTGTAAAAAGAAGTGCTGGGTCTCCTAGGACAGGACTAGGAGAGAAGAGCGAGATCCTGTGTGTGTACTTCTCTGTGTACTTACAGGAGGTATAATAATTACTGACATATTTTGTTCAGATGTTGCTAATGGGTCTCATTCTTCTGTGGGTAACCAGCCCAGTATAGAATAGGATGGTGCAAATCAGAGCTACATCAACTGGAGATTCGGTGCCAGGAGTTTGACTTCCCTCGTTCCCCGTCATCCTTGTTCCCATCCTTCTTTATTGACAGTCGTCAGCAGTTGAGACCTTTTGATTTATTTATAGAACTGGGACAGCAGCCCTATGGTTATGACTTAGGTGATATACAAGTGAGAGACCACAGAAGAAGGAAAAATTGCTCAAGCCTTGCTCTGGCCATTGTGACCCAGTATGAATCTCCTGTGTGTCAAAGTTTGAATTACTGTCTTTGCTTGGGCAGAGTGTGCGGCTGACTACGGACCCTAAACAAGGCTCTTCAAAAGAGTCTTTAGGACCTTTTCATTCTTATAGGAGCTTTCCACTGATTTCTCTGACTTCACTTGACTGGAATTTACATTTTGACAAGGTAGGGGAGTGTCTGTATACTGGCACTTCTAGAGCAGATGAAGCTGTATCGTCAAAGCTGCACTTTCTATTATTTAAATAGAGCCACCTCCAAAACCACAGTTCACCTGGTATAATATAAATGTGTCTTCTCTGGGAGATTGTGGTGACAGGGATGTGGGAACCAGGATCATAGCTCTTCAGAGCCCCTGACACATGGGATGCAAAAACATGAAGTTAGACATGGCCAGAACCCTCAAGCACACAATCAAGTCCGTATGGCTTAGTGTCAGCTGATTCCTGGTAATTGCATTGTCCTAGCAAGCCAAAACATTAGATGAATCCTGTTCACTAAGCATTATCCACAGATGTTTATGCAAATGTGTGTTCCTTCTTATTTGTGTTGGGATATGAACATGCAGAAGGAGGGTTACAGGAGCTCAGCGCGTGTGTGGTATCTCATGCTACAGTGACTTCTGTCAGGAATTCCCTTGCTTTGCCTGTGGAAATGTGATGACAGGAGGATTGGGAGTATCTTCAGTCACTGCCTTGATTTCCCTGCTGGGTTTATGTGCAGAGAGATTCTGATGGAAGTATCTGTCCTCTTCTCCTTTTCCACAAAGTTCTGAAGCACCCACGAGGACAGACTTGGAGGAAGTGTACTCAGGAGTCAGCTTTGCTCCAGCTGGCTTCTGTCCCACACCAGTTTTCTCAGAATGCAGAGAAAAACATCAGCACAGCCCATACAGGACTTCAACCACAGCCCTTTGAGTCTCTGCAAACAGTCCCTATGTTGCTGGGATTTCATTGTGGTTCCTCATTATGGGTTTTCAAATATTTTACTCTGACCCCCTCAGAACTTTGTTACAAGGTTCACTAAGACACTGATGAAGAAGGGGAATATAACTATTTTTGCATTCTGTGGAGAGGAGTCCAAGAAAAGCTTGTTGTTTATAGAAATGAATGACCAAAAAATATGAGTTACTATTATAACATTTCTGTTCCTTCTTTGGTAGCCTAACAGTTTGTAATTTTTCTGCTTGTTCATGCAGGAACTACCTCTTCAGACTTAGTCTACACAACGTTTCTCTTATTCAGGTATGTTCACTTTTCACTCTCTTGTTTTATTTGACTTGCTAATGAACGTTCTGTAATATTTGATGTACATTTTCAGAAGGTGGTAAAGTGTAAATTTGCCCAGAGTGATGGAGCAGGGAGAAGTCAGAACCAGATGCTTATTCCCACTCCAACAATAATGCTGGGGGAAGGGCTCTTCTACACTTGCCCATTTGGACAGCACTCCCTGCTCTTGATTCTCGAGTGTTTGGGTGGTAGTGGGACCTGCCAAAAATATGGCATCTTAAGGAACAAAGCATGTAGTGTGACTGATACAGGCTTAAACACAACAATCAATAGAAATCCTTGGCTTTCATTAGAGGAGATGTCAGCAACATGTAGGAGAAGCTTTTACTATTCTTGTCCATCCTCATTTTTAGCCATTGTTGGCTTTTGTGAACATGGATTGCTGAGAAGCTGTGTTTTGCTGAATGCATTCCTAAACCCAGGATTGGACTTGCAAACATTCAAGAGGCAAAATGGGTTGAAAAATGTATGTTACCTGTGGCAGAATAGAGGCAAAGCAGCTAAAGTTTGAAAGGGCTTGTATATATCCAGCAGTGTCAGGACTTTCCTCCCACTGCACTGAATCTGGAATTGAAAGATGCAGTAAAAATTGTTAGTGAAAACCCCAACTGCTTCTCTTTCAATAAATAAATACTTATGCTCTGGGATATTTACCAATTTCTACAGCTGCTAGAGCACTAAAGATGTGTTCAGCTTTTTTTCAGGCAGATTCCTCCTGTACCTGACCATGCAAAGAATCCATAAGAATAGTGTTGCCAGTCATTCCCATGTGCACAAGCCCATTGCTGTTAGAAGGAGTTGAAGTATAGATGGAGGGAAGAAAAGATGTTTAATGCTTGTAAAATGCATTGAATCCTCCTTTAAAAGGAAAACAAAGTCCGGAGTTAGCAATGACAACAATAAAGAGTTAGAGAAGCTGATACTCCCATTTGGCAGGAGTTTCCCTTTGCAGAGCCGTATTAGCATGGCTGGAAGGCTTCCAGGGAGCACACAGGAGAGGGAAGTCTCTGTAGTTATGTGAGGTGTCATACCTTTTGCAATTCCTGTTATGGTACTGCATGACACAGCCTCTTGTACTTGTCAGACGAAGGGTCCCCTTCCACGAAACACAATTGTGAATCTCCCTTACACACTCCTGAAGTCAGGCTTGGCTTGGGCCCTTTTCGTGGCAGCGAGTTTCCCTTCCTACACTGCAAAACATGGGAAGTCTCCTTCTATGGCGTTGGAGGATGCTGTGGGATCTCCGGTTAACATAATGAGCTTAGTTTGCTCCTGCTTTCTGGGTGTATCCGGTAACTTTGCCAAGACTTTTTGCATGACAAAGAGAGCATGGAATTATGTTGACACACGTGTTGGGAATGATGGAAGTGATTGTTTCCCGACCTAATGGTTGCCTAAGTAGCTGCTTGGCTTGTCTCCATAAAGCACATGAAGCGGCTTAGAGGCACCCCCTCCCACCATCCCTTCGCCATGCATCATTTTAAAGACCAGATCAGAAAGAGAGACAAGAAATGCAAGGAATTTGCAGTTAGTTCTACGGAGGGTGAGAATGCAGTTTAAGAAGTAATCACAATGCTAATTTGGGTTGTTCTGTGTCTCCTCTTTGCTTGTAGCTAAAGTACAGTGTGGATCTGGTCAGGCCTGATTTGGGGGTAGTTTTTCTTCTTGAGATTGCCGGCTGATTTATTTCTGCTTGTGGGACTTACTCTTCAGCTTGCCAGCAGTGCTAAATCTGCCTCAAGGTGCAGGAAGGTGTTGACAGATGTCTGCTCCCTCGCGTTCGTACGTCCATGTGGTGAGGGCAGGGCACAGTCTGCAGAAACAGCAGGGTATGCTGGTTGTGGGGCAAAGCCTGGCAGTGTGAGGAATGTACCTCTCTACAGCAGGGTGAGGTGAAGTTTAAAGCTGTTTCTCACTGAGTCTTGCTGTGCAGTCGGTTATATCCCTAGGCTGCACTGTCCCTGTGGGGAAGAGGCAAAGCATGTTTCAGCCCTACAGCACTTACGGAGAGGAGAGGAGGCCGGGGTGTTCCTGTGAAGGAAAGGACTCTTAATTGTCTTTGCAGCAAGTGTGGCAGTAGCATCTCGCAGGAGCAATATCCCTGTGCCACTGCTTGCTAGCACAGCAAATTCACTACTTTAGTCTCTCAGTCTGTAATGGGTAGATTTACTAGCTCACTCTATCTAATGCATGTTTTCCATGACAGTTATCTCTCCTTTAACCAGAAAATGAATATTTCCTGCCATTGAGCAGACCATAATGTTTTTCATCATGGCATTGCTTTATTTGTTGCTTTCCAATGGGAATAGAGTCTTCTTTGTCTAGATTATAATCCACTTTATGAATATTGCGTATTACAAACCCAGTGTTAATCATGTTGTTATTCTCTGATTTTAGAAAGGTTTTAAACTCCCAGACTTTAAAAGATTCTTTCCTTCTACCTGTTGAATGACTGTGGATGCCTTTCATTTAAGCCCAATGCAAAATCAATTAAAATGAGCAAGAGTTCTCCATGAACTTCAAGGATCATTTTGTGAAAACATCACTCCTGAAAATACATTTTAGGAGTCTTTAGTTCCAGAAGCTAAAGTTATAGTATTGCTCCTAAATCTGTGTTGGTCTGCCATTAGCATAAACTTGATTTTATAGTCTCCAAAGCAAAGGACACACTGAAATATCATGGATGAGGGAAAGGCTGTGGATGTTGTCCGCCTAGACTTCGGAAAAGCCTGGGACACCATGTCCCACCATATTCTCCTGGAGAAACGGGCTGCTCATGGCTTGGATGGGCGTACTCTTTTCTGGGTACAAAACTGGCTGGATGCCAGGCCCAAAGAGTGGTGGGGAATGGAGTTAAATCCAGTTGGCGGCCGGTCACCAGTGGTGTTCCCCGGGGCTCAGTACTGGGACCAGTTCTGTTTGATATTGTATCAGTGACCCGGATGAGGGGATCGAGTGTACCCTCAGTCATTTTGCAGAGGGCACCGAGCTGGGTGGGAGTGTTGATCTGCCTGAGAGCAGGAAGGCTCTACAGAGGGGGACTGGAATGATGGGTTGAGGCCACTGTATGAGCTTTAACAAAGCCAGTTGCTGGGTCCTGCAGGTGGGTCACAACAACCCCTGCAATGCTACAGGGGACGAGGGGCTGCAAAGCTGCCTGGCAGAAAAGAACCTGGGAGTGTTGGTCAACAGAGGCTGAATATGAGCCAGCATGTGCCCAGGTGGCCAAGAAGGCCAGTGGCATCCTGGTTTGTATCAGGAACAGTGTGGCCAGCAGGACCAGGGCAGGGATTGTCCCCCTGTACTGGGCACTGGTGAGGCCACACCTCAAATCCTGGGTTCAGATTTGGGCCCCTCACCACAGCAAAGACACTGAGGTGCTGGAGTATGTCCAGAGAAGGGAACGGAGCTGGGGAAGGGTCTGGAGCACAAGTGCTGTGAGGAGTGGCTGAGGAAGCTGGGGGTGTTCAGCCTAGAGAAGAGGAGGCTCAGGGAGACCTGATCGCTCTCTACAACTACGTGAAAGGAGGTTGCAGAGAGTGGGAGATTGGTTTCTTCTCCCAAGTGGCAAGAGATAGGACAAGAGGAAACAGCCTGAAGTTGCACCAGGGGAGGTTTAGATTGGGTATTAGGAAAAATTTCTTCCCCGAAATGTCTATCAGGCTGCCCAGGGAAGTGGTTGAGCCACCATCCCTGGAGGGATTTAAGAGATGTGTAGATGTGATGCTCAAGGACACGGTTTAGTGGTGGAATTGGCAGCGTTAGGATAGCAGTTGGACTTGATCTTAAAGGTCTTTTCCAACCTAAACGATTCTATGATTGTATGTTTCCACTCCATGTCGTTGGTATAGGAAGCTATTATCTTAGAACTACTGTAGACGGAAAGACAAAATCTAGCATTATGTGGGTAAGTTACTGGATAAGAGCTGTGTGAAAAGACATCATTACCCTACAGAGCAGTTGAGATTTCAGGGGAAGGGGAGGAAGAGAGGTAGATTTTTGGAGATGTCAGCTGTTGGACCATATTATATTTTCACAAAGGGGCAATTTCTTTTCCTTTCTTAGCTCCTAGCTCTTAATCTTGGCTTCCTTCTCCAGAACTAGATGTTTTTGTCTCTACTGCACTATCACGTGCTAAAGTTTGCTCCTGACTTTGCTACTGTTGGTTCTGCTGAGGCTGTTTCTCCAAGACTGTATCACTGAACTTTTACGTGAGAACTAGTGAGTGGGGTAGAAACTGAGGCAGAACAAGCTCGTTTCCTGCTTTGCAGAACATAACTTCCTAGCTTTTCTGAGCTCCCTCCCCCCGTTTATAAATGTGTTTCAGAAATTCTGTTCAGGGCCTGAGAAAGCTTTTACCAAATTAGTTTTAGCTGCCTGAGAAACTTTGGTGGTGGTTAATTTTTTTTTTTTTTGGCTGAATGTCAATATCCAAAAGGAAATCAGGGTCAAGGTGTTGTGGGGATCACTTGCGATTTTTTCTGCTTTTCTTGCCAAAATTGAGGCACATTGTTAAAAAACTTCTGAAAATCAGCATCTTGAGATGCCTCAGGTAGGGTATCTAAAAGCACCTGTTAATTTTGGAAACTTCAGTATGTAGCATTCAAATGCTTGCAGCTGTCAAGAAGTGTAATTTTAAAATGGTTACTGTTCTTAACGTTTTTAGAATGATGCACATTTGGAGCACATGCTGTTTAATTTACAGATGGGCCTGAAACAAGTTTAGCTCCTAATCTGCACCTTCCACAGTGAGGCTATAGAAAAGTCCATTTTGTACTGGAGTTTGTAATTAATGGAGTAGGTGGAAGAGTCATTTTAAAAACATAAGCCTTTGAGCAAATTTTTAAAAATGCACAATGCTGATTAGGACTTCTTAGCAAGGAATGTTGTTCTCTGGTGTGCATTTAAAAGCAGGCTGCTTGGCAGGCATTTCATAAGTCCCAGTGCAGTGCCTACCCCCTGTTCACCTTGATTTTACCTGGAACTTGGACTTCTCAATAGAACTGAGTGGGAAGTGGTTTATCCAACCTGCTTGAGACGCCAAGATATTTTGCACTGAGATGAAAGCAAGGCTTTCTGACATCTTGGTAAAATCTGAAAGAGAAGGAGATAGGCACATGGTTACTTGGGATGCAAATACTCTGGGTCAAGTTATTTTCTGAAGCATCAGAGAGGAGATTTGAATGTGCATTTCTCTCATCTCAAGTGACTGACCTGGTTTGTTTAGGACATCTTTTTTCCCTTCCTTTCCTTTATGTTTGTGACCAAAAATTTCCCTCTGGATCCAAGGTTCCCTTCTGGACTTTTGTCTGATAAATTTAACAGAAACTGTTAGGATTTTGTAAAATGTTTTTATTTCAATTATTTTTTCAATAGAAGATATCTTACGAAAAAGTTTCTAACCAGCCCTGTGAAGTTAGTATTCTGAACAGTTTTCTTATATGATCTTAATAATATTTAAAATGCTTCAAGGATATGTATGTATTCCCTTTCTTAAAAATAAAATGTATTTAACAGAATATTGAAGAATACATGAGTGCTCCTATTGTGAAACTATTTGGAAGACGTAAGTTATTTAGTCAGTTAAGAAAGACTCAACATTTTGAGATTAAATTATGCTTCACTAAGCAACCTAATATTTTTTCTCAAGGACAAAAACATCAAGTGAGGACTAATTTCAGAGACAGGGCGTGTTAGTTCCCCAGTAGTCATAACCCTGAATTTGATAGGATTGCCTGTGGGGTTATGCGCTGTCCAGTACCACCTGGGCTGCCAGAATGTAAGTTTCCAAATACAGATCATAGAACCATGTTGTGGATGCCCCATCCCTGGCTGTCTTCAAGGCCAGGCTGGATGATGCTTTGAGCAACCTGGTCTAGTGGAAGGTGTCCCTGCCCATGGCAGGGGGGTTGGAACTAGGTGGTCTTTAAGGTCCCTTCCAACCCTAACCATTCTATGATTCTATGATTGATCTACAGTTTCCCCACAGCAAAACATGAAAATGCTACAAAATACATGACTTGATTTGCTTTTCAAATTTTCCTCCCAGTTTATACATTGAGAGCACATGCATTCGTCTGGGCCCTTTGGAGAATGTTACCTGGTCACTAAGGCTCAACGCGATGAACTTCTCAATCCCACGGGAGGTGTAAGACTTAAACCCAAGCTTAAAGTTAGCAGCATGCTCAAGCAACATCAGCCCCTAAGGCTTGATATGAAGCTTATTGAAGTGAATGTTTTTCCTGTTGCTGTCGTGGGACTTTGGGATGGGTACTTTTTCAAACCCAAAACAGGGACAAAACTTTTCCGTATGGTCCTATAGAAGACGAAGAGCAGCTACGTATCCAGCGCATTTACACTAGACTCAAATTTTTCTTCCCCTAATCTAAGAAGCAGAAACATCCCTGCTACAGAGATGAGGCTCTTAAACTGCACAGCTGCTCCTGAGGACACACTTCCCTCCCTGTTAGTCCCTGGGGGATCTTTAACTCTGTGGCATAATCACTGGTAAATAAACAGTACCTATCAACAAAGTATAGTTACTAATAAAACTTGCCTATCAGTCCTCAATACGTCACATAGCGACAACAGGTTTCATATTTTGCACTTTGAATCAAACTGAACATTAAATGCGTTATTTTCTACTTATTTAGGGATTGGTAGTGCCACATTTATGTGTGCTGATGAGAAACATGCTCTGGAAGTGTATAAAAGTGTGAGGAGAGGTGGCAGAGTTCTTCAACTTGGTTTTTCTCTGTATAGCTGAATAAAATAGGTTACACAAACCAAGGGGGAGCAGTGAGTGAAGTTTACAGCACAAATCGTCACTCAAGTAGTCTTTCCTGGTGAAAATACTTCACTGGGAAATTTTAAGGATTCAGAATATATTCACAAAACCCTGGCACTCGTCAGAAAACTTACAACCAATAGATAAATCTTACATCTCCAGGAGATGCTTGGTTGGCACCAGATGGGGCTTGGAGGGCCTGAATTTGTACTGGTGGCTCTGAGCGGTTAACCTGCGTGCGAAATAGGGATATGTAGCCCTGCTTCCTGAAGTGCTCTGAGCTTTGTCAATAAAGAGAGGTGAAAGTATTGTGTTTCAGGTTTGGTTGCAGAAGCCTCCTTGAGCCAGAGCTGTTCTCATTTTTCAGAATATCCTTTCAAAAATCATGAGCAAACCAGGCGTTGATATGACAGCACAAACCCATGGGAGCTCAGAAGCTGGCTCAACTTTGCTGAAGATATTTATTTCTTCAATCTAGTTGGAGTGTCAAAATTATCATCCAATTTAAAATCCAGTTTGGGAAGTAATTTTGGGAAAGCATGAGAATACTTTGTGTATCTTTATGTACCACTGAGCCACCTCATGGGAACTCCATTTTGAACTGTTCAGGAATAAGCTTCACTTTCCAGAAGTCATTTTCTTAAAGGCAGTTTATTATTTGTTTCTTGAAGATTCCCAGATACTTCTTTGAATTATATGGCACATATTTCTAGATAAAACATTTATTTTTTTATTTTCCGTCCAATGCAGTTCCCTCATTTAAAAACATAATCAAAACCTCTACTAGAGCAGATGCAGTCTTTAATATGTGGCTCATAGCTGAGTTATGATTGTCACATATTTTATCAGTACGCTACATTTTTTATTAACAGATTAACATATAAATCTATTCATAAATCACCTTCCAAAGCTGCACCTAAAACCTCTCACTCTCAGCCTAGAGGTTTAAAGCTATTCCATAATAAAGCTTATATTGGCTGAACAAACTTTCTGGCAAATTCAGCTTTTTATTCTTATGGTTTCAGGTTCCCAAATCAAACCTGCTCCCTGAATACACCTTTAAAATGACTGATCGCAAGCTAGATTGTGGCTTTCAGGTGCAGGTCTGTCTTTCTAGGATTTATCCAGGAGAGAAATTTCTGCCTGGCGTGGGAGATGGGGGATGAAAACAAGGCATGTGGGACTGGAGGTGACCATGTCTGAAGGCCATACTTCATCCTCCAAGGACGCACTTCTCCAGCTCCTCGCTGCAGGCAATGTTACTCTTTAATAGGCTCCAGCATATGCTGTTGGGAAACAACCTTGTGCTGATGTTACTCATCAGCTGAAACTCAGCAGAGAAAGCAAATCTCTTCTAACGCTTCATAGTGTTGAGTGATTTCTGAACACAACATCCCCTCTGTTTGAGACAACCCAAGTCAGGAGTCCATTTATAGCCGGCAGAGCTTTTAAGCCCAGGTTTAGCTTTAAATAAACGCGGGTTTTCCCTTGAGAATTGTCCAAGTTAAGAACATGCTGCATGCTTTACTGAGTGAGAATACGTTTCAGTATGTGCATTCACAGGTTTGCTAAACTGGCTCAGAGTGCACTGCCCAGTTGTGATCAGTATAATTCCCCTCTAAAAATGAGTATTTAGGCACAGTCTGGGCAGTTCTCATATATGTATTTACATATATATTTATATATATACATATGTATGTGCCCATACACAGAAAGATCATCTACGTAGGGCTGTATAGCACGTATAGGGGGTGCAGGAGCTATACGTGTTTGGATTCATACCTGGCATTAAGTAGGGCAGCCTTCTTGGAGTCAGCGAAGGCCACGGAGCTGATTTACATCTGGAGGGGAGCTACCCTGTCACACTCACACGGTGAAGTGAGGTTTGTGTGATGGCTGTCAGCTGTGGATTGCCAGCCCGCATTCCGGGGCAATTTGTTAGTTGTCACTCCCTCCTTCCCTGCCTCACCTCACCTGAGAGCCAAAATTACTACAGGGGTTTTGGTCTTTGTCAGCAAACATTATGAGCCGGATTCAGAAACTGAGAATTTAATTAGCTGCTGAAGTCACTTACTGATAACAGTAGCATATTGGGCTCTTTATTTGATAAAAACCTGTCAGGCATTTTATGAGTAAGGAATGAAGACTAATGTTCTTATTCCTTGCAACTTACAGTCAGGACCATTAAACATCCTTTAGAAAGGGAGGGGGGAAAAAAAAAGGAAAAAAAAACCCAAACCCTTGGAATTCTCATTTCTTGTCACCAATGTGGCTTCTGTGTCTTTGCAAAATGCATTTTGGTTTGCCTTATTTACCCCTTTGTCTCTGTGACTGCTTCCTACCTGCACCAGCTTCAGGAGACGCTCGGGGATCTGCGTGTACTCCCGCCCTGGCTGTCCCCTGCCCTGACACACGCATTCATCCGCGGCGGCTGTCAGCAAATCCAGCTCTGCAGATGTTCCGGAGAGGCGAATCAGCCACTTGTTGTGGGCTACACCTGAGCTAAACTGACATTGATATAAACTGAGATTTATATAAAAATATGCTGCCGTATTAGTATTAGTACTTTAGAGATGCTGGGTATTTTAAGACACAGGAGAGGTTTATTCTCTAGCTGGGAACGCTGGCTTGCCACAAGGCACAGAAAGTGTTTCCTAGTTGCTCCTGTCCCAATTAGGGCACTCTGATGCGATCGTTAATGAAGGCTCTAAGGCAGCTCCTTCACTAGAGCAGTCGATGTGGCAACAGCGACCTATTGAGCTTCACACACCGCGCTCAGGGTTCACACGGTCAGCTCCTGCTCCATGCTCTCCTGGGGAGGAGGCGATACGTCCCACTGGCTCTCCCCATTCAGCAAGCCCGGGTTGGTGGGGGTGGTGAGCCTGGGGAGAGGTCCTGGCACTCCACTGCAGCCAGTGCAGCCGTTGGTGCTTCTCAGGGCTGTGCCCACAGCGAAGGCCTCTTCCTGCCTGGGACCCGGCACCCCGACCTGGCCCTGGTGTGGGAGCTGAGCTACACATGCTGGGAAGTCGGAAGTAAGAGAAGTCCTTGAAAACACAAAGGCCTGCATGTTGCAAGACGAACAATGGAGTGTCTGGGCCAATTACTGGAAAAAAACCAGCAATTTGGGTTTTTTTAAGACTGAGAATACAGGCAAATACCTGCATTTCATTCTCAAAGCAGAGTTTAAGAGAGATCTAAATGATTCACATCCCTTGCAGTAGCTCTCTGCACAGGATTAAGTTTGACCCTGATAGCATCCAGCCATTTACAATGAGAGCATTAAAAAAAAAAAATCACCATTTATTGATTTGCATCTCTCTTAAAGGGCCCATGATTGACCTCATATGTTTCCTTTAAAACCAACTATTGAGCTCTTAGAAAAAAAGAAAAGAATTATTTTATAGTAAATACATTCCATGTCAGCACGTGCGTTTTTTCCCCTTGGTAAATAATCTCCTTTTCTCCCTTAGTGACAGTTTAGCTGATGTGTGTTGTACAGCTTCTTTTAAACACAACGGTTCTGAATGACTAATAGGAGGGGAGTATCGGAGCCCGGAGCTGCGCAGTAGTGTCACTAACATGGCCTGCACAGCTGTTCCCAGGGGCCGGAGCCGGGGAGCAGAGACCGAACGGTTTGCTCATCACTCCCACAGGATGTTGATCCTGCCTCAGCCCAGCAGGCACAGCTGCCCTGAATCCTTTTGAGAGGCTCAAAGAGCTTTGGCCTCCAAGGTTTCACCTCCCTTCCCCAGGCTGAGCTCAAGCAGAGGACAACCCATGCGCTAAGAGGACAAACCGCCACCAACTTGACTGTGTCTGTGGCATCTCCTGTCGCCTGGACCGGAGAAAGGTGGCAAGTGTTCAGGCTCAGAAGCCTTTCCTCAGGGCTGCGGACGGAGCGGCAAACCTCCAGCTGAGCAACAGCTGCTGTGAGTTGCCTGCTCATTGTGGGCAGAGGGAGAGGAAGGTGGGGATGAACCACTGGAGGAGGGTGAGGGATGTGGGGTATAAATGGGTTTCTGGGCGCTACCACAGCCTGAGCTCTGGATAGCAGCAACGGTCTTGCAGGTATTCTGCTGTCACTGAAATGCTTCTTTCATCGGAAAGTCACCATGCGTGGTTATAGCTATCTGGTATGGCTTTATTGATAACGTGACCAAGTAGAGATGAGGCTGTTCTGAGATTAGGGAGACCAAGCGTGGGGAGTCAGTGGAGGGAGATGTGCACAAAAATGGTGGTTTTCTTTCTGTTCCCTACCAGGAGAGTTTGTGTAGCATGGATTAGCTGCTGCACTTGTAGACACCTGTGGGGAGGTGAGGTGGATCCAGCCATCTCCAGTCTGTGCTTCCCTTCCTCCACGTGTGAAGCTGAGATAATGATACTTTGTCCTTTTCAAGTGCTTGAAACGGGTGGCTTTCTGTTTAAGACATAAGTATTATACAGGGTGATATGCACTTGTAAATAGAGGGAATTTGCCTTAATCATGAGCCTGCAAAGTTGTATTCTGATTCACAGTATGTGTGATATTAAGCAGTTGTTATCTTCACCCCTGCTTTCTAGGTAAGAAATTATGTGACTTCAGCATGTCCATACTTAAAATGGATCCATTTTGCACTGCTTTTTTTCTAAACCTCTAAAAGCCTTTTAATGTAAAAATAGAGCAGTTGGGGTCTGGTAGGGGAAAAATGCCATAAAAATGTATCCCTTCAGATACGTATAAAAAATAATTCTGTAAATTTCTTTAAAAAAGAGAATGGCTTGGAAAGAATTTGGGGGGAGGGTTAGTGAAAATGTTTTTATCGGAAACACTTAGATATCAAGAATGTGGATCAAATTCCATACACTAATTATTAATAAATCACTTCAGACACAAGATAAAACATGGTTTTGAGGTTTTTGAAATAGTGTTTTAATTCAAGTAATTCTTTACTTGTAAGTAAAGAAAGCAGAGTAACAGGGCTGCAACCATTTGAATAGGCTGCAAGGTTGCACAAAGAAGTGGTTTAAGCTTTATTAAGAATGGCAAAAAAGTTGTAAGTTGGCCTGGGAGTATGAAGGAACAAACTGCAGTTGCCTAAGAGTGGAGGATTTTGATGCATGGGGAAGAAAGGAATGATCAATGGTTCATAAATATAATAGTAGTAAACACTGTCACAGGAGAAAAAATGTATGTGGCTAATATAATTGTTACAAATTTAGCAGCTTTTGCTGTGAGATCAGTTACTGAGGATTTAAGAACAAGGCAGAAAAAATAAAAAGATTTTTTTTCCAATACAAGATAAATGTGAAAACCACCAAAAAGGAGTTAGAAGCAGCACAGAGAAGTAGGCTGCATTAATCCTGTTGGAGAATCACTTTGTATTCTCTTGTCTTAACTGTAAGGCGCAGTCTCAAAACTCATTGTGGAATCTTTGACCTTGGTAGAGGTCAAATGCAAAAGGGACTGGAGGGGAGGGAAGAGACAGGTGGCAGGGGGAATGTAAGGGCAGGACTCAGACTGAGGGAAATTGCAAAATAAATCCTTGTTTGGCAGGAGAGTGTGGACTGGAGAACAGAGGAGCTGGGAGAAGGAATAAAGACACTGCATCAGAGCAGTCTTTACAGGATAAGGAGCAAATAAATTCCTTGTTGAGATGAGGCTTGGCAGAGCTCGCTACGGCATCAGGTGCTGACGTCTGGTGTTGGAAAAGAGGAGGCAGAAGCAAGGCAAACTGTGACAGACCAAGCGGGGAGCCCGAAGGCATCTGTTTCCCAGCCTTAGGAGGAAGCTAGGTGCTTGGCTCCCCACACAGCGGTGGGGCTCTGGCCACTTGCAGCGGCCAGGCTGGGGCTGCGTCCGGCTGGGCTGGGCAGCGAGGGGACTGTTGGGGTCAGAAACACTTGAACTTTTGGTGGTGGGACAGGAGAGGGGCAGAGCCATCTTCCCTAACGCTGCAGTCCGGTTTTGATTTGAACTGTTGTGCGCTTTCATTTTGCGGTAACAGACTAGAGACTTAAGAAATATCTTTTGGACTTCTCATAAATCAAAGCTGCTGCTTTTTTCTCAAACTGACTCCTTGTGCCTCTCTGAGACAAGTATTTGATTCTGCATTGATCGAGTGCTGAACTCGACCGCTGCATGGATTGCTGGTGATGGGATGGTATTTGAAATGGGAAGCTTTTCATGTAAAGACGTAAAGAAGTGGAGAGAGTCAGGTACTTCTGGCTTGTCATTTCCCCCCGACCACTGAAAGTGTTACTGCATCTGTAGATAACTCTTGCCTGCTCAAAGCCTTCCAGTGTATTTAGGACTGGTTGGATGTTGGCTTCACACGTAATTGGAAATGCTGGGGAGAGGAGTTGAGGGCAGTGCGTGGGGAATTCAACACTGTTAGTTCTTCGCTGTTTTTAAGTGTTCCTTGTTGATGGAGTACAGATGGTCTTAGATTAAGGAAAAAATATGCCAGAACTGCAGACTAAGCTCAGACTGGGGAGTTAAGTTTGACATGAAATAAGCAGAAGGCTGTAATTAGCTGATCAAGAGCATTGGGCACCTGGCGGGGGAAGGCACATATGTAATGCACAATGTAGCTATAGAACAATAAAAAAATTCTGAAATCTGCTTTATGAAACGTGGGGGACTTTTCATCGCTGACATCCTCTTCCAGCCCAGCCTGGTAACATCTGAAAGGTCCTACTTATTTTTGGTTATTAGTGATTTATCAGAAGTGATGTTTTCTGACAGTTCATGATGCTGAGCACCAAAGCCCATAGAAGCCAGAGAGTCTAAAGGTCAAGATGTAGGTGTGTTGCCAAAATTTCCTGGGAAGCTTGCACCACACTTGCCTGTGCACCATGTGTATTCCCTGATTGCAAACATCGGTCATCTCACTGCTCCCTCTTGTTCTTTCTGCCTGTTTTTGCAGCCATACGTTGTCTTTCACCTTAAGCCTAGGATTCAGGCTCACTGGGGCGAGGATTGCAGTTTAATTTTAAGCAGAAATGCCTAGCACAGTGCAGCTGAGTATTTCATGTGCTTACACAGTATGTGTCAAAATCGTGGTGTCTAGGAACAGGAGTCTGGGCCCTTTCTCTAGGTATGTGAAACATGGAAGTTCAGACATACATCCATTGTATTGAACAGGGAAAGTACAAAGACTCCTTTTTAGCTGAGGTTTTAGAATTTTTTTGCCCATGTTCTTGAAGCTCAAAACCTATTGCTTCAAAATGGAGAAGAGAGGGAGAGTCTGGTTTCACTTAAGTTCCTGTGGTACAGGCAGGCTCAGGCGGGATCTCTGTTTTCAGCATGCCTTGCAAAACTTTCCCAGTCTCTGGCTTGCATGAAACTGGCCTTGGCTAATTAAAGTAATCTCAAAGCTTTAATTTGGTCTCAATAATGAATCTTTCACGTAATTAAAGATTTCCAGTGCCTTTTTTCCCTTTTGGTTGTACTACGCCAAGCTTAAGTGCACAACCAGAAAATAATGTTGGTAGGATAAATTGAATCACATGCACATTTATTTGTGTAATTGTACATTCCCTCCGTTTTTCAAGCCAAGAACAGCACTCAAAACATGTTCACCCTATTACACGATTTTAATGAGAATATATTGCAGTGTTTGTCATCTGAAAGAGTATTAGCCCCCCCAGTGCAATAGATGTGATTTCCCTAAAGGAAAACAGGAGGCACAGAACAGTGAAAATGTCATCTTGAGTTCTTCATTAGTCTCTTTAATACTGCAGGATGTGCTGATTTTGATTCCTGAATCTCAGCCTAATTGTTGGAAGAATCCGATCCAAATTGGGCATTTCCTCAAACTTATTTTAGCTCCTTCTCAAAGCAAACAAATAAATGCTGAACAAGGATATTCAGTGGTGTAACCTGGAGAGGAATAAAGAATGCAAGACTTCCCTGCTTGAGAAAGCCACAGAGGTTTCACATGTGCTTCTGTGATTCCATTTTTGGTTTGAAGCTTATATGGGGAGATTGCTTTTCATAGCTGAACTCTTAATGTAGGCACACAAAAATGCGCTCAGTTGACTGTGCAGGATTTGTTCAGTCCATCTCCGAAGCTGGCGGGGAGGGAACACACAGAAAAGTGTATAGTGGAGAACCCTTAACATCTCTACATAGCAGTGAGCTTCAAAGAGGCACAATGGCGAGGAAACCCAGAGCAGAAACATGTAGGAGAATAAAATTGCCTTGCTTGAAGCAGGAATACAAAGGAGACTATAGCCATGGTAAATTGATTTTTGTACTGAATATGGGCTGGTCCATTGGAAGGGGTTTTGAACCTCCTACTCCAGAAATCATTGTGCAGAACAGTAAGAGGAGGCTGCTTAGAAGTCTCGTCACATCCATCAGTGGAGCCCGCAAAGAGGAAGGAGGGATTTAGTTCTGAATGGTGACTCTGCCAAAGAACATAAAGGGGTGGAGATGGACATCTTTTGGCGGCAGAGGGGCCTCGGAGGAAGAATTACCCCCACTTTATCAAGGGCGACCATTGCTGTGACTCTGCTCGTTGGCTTGCTTCTTAGAAATAACGTGTTGTACATTGTTTGTAGCAACTGAAGAAAAAAAACCCCAAAACAAAACCAAACCCGCTCTTTACAGAATAAAGAGTGCTGGTGGTATGAGAAATAGTGTGGTGCCCACTTGGCCAGTGTCAACCACACCTGCCTGTGTGTCGGCTGTACTTATATTCCCTGACCTGTGCTTGACTGCAGTGGAATTTTTCTTTAAGCGTTTTTGACTGACTGTATTTTAACCTCTTTATTTAGTTATTTTATTGATTCATCATATAATCTTATGTCTTGTAATCTCCAGTACATTTAGTAAATGTTTGTTGTCATAAGCTATAAACTGAATGTGACATGGCAAGAAACCAAATTCCGCTGTGGCTGTTAATTACCCGGTATGCTGACAGTCTTGTCTCAGTGTCTGTATGCTTTTGATCTTCAGTAATAGGAAACACTGTAAGTCATCCTTCCCTAACATCCCCTGTGCTGTTCGCCAGTTCTGGATGTTGTCATTCATTCTAAACTGGCTACAGGTAAGAGCTTTAAGGTGTTTGGTTGATTTTTTTGTTTGTTTGTTGGTTTGGTTTTTTTACTAGTATGTCAAATGTCCCAGTTAACTAAGACTGTCAGTTTGCATTTGGCCCTGTCTTTGCTTTTGCATGCTTAAAAGCAAAAGAAATAGCCAATGGATTAAGCTGTTTCAAAAAAAAAAAAAAATTCCCATATAGTACTTGCAACTAAATCATTGCAGTGTTAAACACTTTCAAGGAAAATGAAGTAGATATCAGCAAAATTAAATCATTGTCACATACTGACTTTTTTTTTTTTACATAGAATGATAAAAATATGAATAGTAGATAGTGGAAACAGAAATCCAGTACCATCTTTCTCTCTCTTCTTCGGAGCTGTATCTTTCTTCCGAGGTAACATGTTGGCGTGTTCATCTAACATTGCTGCATAAATATGTAGCTGTCAGTCTAAGCTCGGCATATCGCCACAGCGAAGTGTGTACTCCTCCTTTCTTTACCCTTATGGACAACAGTGCAATCTGATCTGTTGCTAAATAAAACCTGTAATCTGGGCATCATTCCCAGCTTCCGCAAGCCCTTCTGTTCAGGTACAGCATCACATCCACAGCTTCTCGTGTTGCTGGATCACCGGTGTCTTTGCACCCTTCTGCTGGTTCCCCTTTCTTTGGGCCTACTTGTTGCTTTGCATTAGGGCTTCTATTAATTTTATGGGTCTTGCACAGACCTGTTTATCACTCCCTGTGAAAGGCTCACCCCACTTTGAATCAGCCCATGAAGGCAGCATCTCTTTCCACCTTGGTTAATGTGCCTTCTCCTCTTACTTTCTCCCACGTGTCCTCTTCGTGTCTCAGAAGAATCCCATCCTTGGCATACTAAAACTCTCCTGGTTACAAAACCCTCACGATGAGTTCTGTGGCTGGTGAGCTGACACCTGTCCCTGTTGTGTGGTTGTGCTCCGTTGTCTCTGTGCTCTGCCATCCACTGCTACCTGATGCCTCGTATATTATTGTGCTTCGCTTACGGTGCGTTCTGGCAAGGCTATACCTGCACAGGCTCGCGCAGGGAGCCCCGGGCTATGATGGAGGCTCATAGGCACTGTGAAAACTGCAAATTTGGATGACAAAGAAAGTTCCATTATGTAAAAAAAGCTCAAATTCTCCTCTGTGTTAAATTCAGCATTGAGTTACACGTTTTATGCCAGGGTTACTGAAAGTATGCTTAAAGCACTGGCAAGTCAACCAGCTTGCTTCAAATATTAATTCTAATTTGACAGTGCCTCCTCAAGGTTGAGCTAGCTGCTCCAATATAGGCTGTCCCACGTACACAGAAATCCCCAAAGAACTGACAAGTACAGGTTGTAGCTGCGATGTGACTATCTATATTCATTATTTATCTTAGAGAACACCATTTTAGTTTTAGTACTTGGCATCAAGTGTTCTTTACTAAAGCTTTGGACTATTGTCTTTAATAATCAAACCTTGTGCTTGTACAGTGCTTTCCATTTGGGTACGCTGGAGAAACTGTGAGCTGTTAAGCATCACACAATCCTCCTTTCAGATAAGGAAAAGCGTGGTCTGGAGTTGTAAATTCCTACCTGACGCTGCAGAGAGAGGGGAGTGTCTGATTTACAGACTGCGTGTTGTTTAACGGAATCTTCTGCAGGACAAATGGAAGTTGCAGGCACCAAATCTCAAATTTGGTTTTGTACTTTACACTGTGGCCTTGCCTCAAGATGTCAGAAGGGATGGGATGTGTGGCATCTCGCCCGTTGTTCCACTCTCTAAACCCACTCGCGCACCACCAGTTCAGAGGATGCATTTTGTGCTGCTAGCAAAAACCAACCAAACAAACAAAAAACCAACCAAACAAACAAAAAACCAAACCCCGGCTATCTAAGAACTCATTTTGTGCTAGACAGGAAAGTTTTCAGACCTCGAGAGCAAAGTCCAGTGCTCATCTCTGCCTCTGACATGCTCAGTGGCTTTCTCCAGACAGTTGACCTCCCTGTGCTTCTGGTTTTCCTTTCCTCCCATGTGCCTGTGTTGTCTGTTTAGCTTGTTAGTGCTCCCAGACAGAAATTCTTACCCACACCATGTAATATATTGCCTAGAAATATGGGGTCGCAATCTCAGTTCACGTCACTACGTGCTCCTGTAATACAAGTAAATAACAAGGGATTTTGAAGCTGTGAAAGAGAGAATCAGTAGCACTGACCATCCAAGAACTCAAAGCAGCTGAGAACTTTCCCTCAAAAAGGAGTTGGTAACATCTGCGGATGAAAACAGGTTGTCTCTGTAGGCACAGACACACGGGAGAGGTGCAGGAGCTGACTGCTCACCACAGAGCTGTGCTACGGGGATGTGCTCTCTGTGCAGGAGAAAGGCTGTGAAGGGTTTCAACAAGCACCTTACCTTGCATCAGAGGTAAGACAGGACCATGAACAGAGCGCCTTGCCATGACTCAGCTGATGTGCAGGAGCATTTTGGGCTGGGATAGCTGGGATCAGAGAAAGTAGAGCTCCTGTCCCCGGAGGCTCATGCCCTGTTCTGCCGAGTGTTAGAGTGACGATCCTTCATGCTGCATGTACAGTCTGAAAACAGAAACTGGGAGAACAGACTCAAATCAGTTGAGGCTCAAGAATTAAACCAACAAAGAGAATGTAGTCAGTCCTGCTGGAACCTCTTCTCCCTGTCTAACGGGTGCAGATGTACACCATTTCTGTGATGTTTGTACAATAGGTGAGCCAGGGTGGAAGAACTTCCCTCAGACTATTGCTTTTCTCTTTGTAAGGATGTGGTAAGAGACTGTGAGGTACAGAAACATGAATACCCAAAGATGGTATTACTTGGAGCTGAGTTGAAGATCCATTCTTAAAACTAGAAAGTCCTCCTTTCTGGTGAATGATTCCTTCTTCACTATGCTAGCATGTAGCATCAACTTCTGCTCTGACATGAACAGAGTGAGCAGTCGTGTTCAGTGGCCAATAAATGCCAAGCCAAAATTAGTCCCAGTATAGTAAATGGCTGACACTTGTCTACAGAGAGGACTGATTCAGAGACTGAGGTGATGGGAAGTGGAACCCATTGATGGATTTTTTTTTTTTTTTTCCATGTTTGCCAACCTCCACCTTCTAAGTGTTATATTTTGAGGTCTTCCCCAGCTACTCCAGAATAGCTGTGCAACTGGGCCAGTCTGTCAATAGCCAGTATGGGTACTTAGTTTAAATGAAACATACAGCTGGAGTTTTACTGCATCTTGCAGGATCTAAGATCACTTAAGGGAAAGCAATTAAAAATTTGATAAAACACAATGCAATTCCCTTCATCCAAGCCCCCTCCTCTCCCCACAATGAATTGGCTGAATCCTGTGATCATCCCTCATACCTCTCACTGCATGCAGCAGTGATCTGTAATTTGTATACTGCAGTATGTAGCAGAACTATTTATTGAAGCTTGACATTATGTTCTTTCGGTATTAGTTATCTGTTTATCAGACATGTTTATCACAGTTTTAATAAATTACCAGTGTTGGAACTTAAGAAATGGCCTCTAGGGTATTAAGCTACTGTGCTTTATTATGAAGAAGTTAGATTTCAATAAGTTATTTTTTTTATAGAGCAGCATAAATGTGCCTTGTCCTCAAGAGACAAAAGCCAATGCTTCAGAAAGGGAATGTAACTTTCCGCTTTTAGACTAAGGCAGCAGATCTTTATGGAAGGTTAAATAGGGAAGAAATAGCTGAAGTGTTATAGAGATGTTTCTACAGTACACATCATAGAAATTGGAGTTAAACAAGAGCCTTTTCAGGGATTTTCTGGATCCAGCCTATAGAACGGTCTTTCAGAGATATTCC